>NC_068356.1:9346395-9651395 GCF_020536995.1 Dreissena polymorpha
AACTGAACCAAATTTCAAACATGCAATAATAGCATGTTTATTTTTTTTTTCACTGTACTGCACAATTTAATTACTAAGGTAATCACCTGACATCGGTTCCTCGTATCGCCCTGCAATCATCGGATGGGTTATGTCGTAAAAATCCTTGCACGTAGATGCGTTGGTATCATGACAGCAAGCGTCGTGGACTGCAACCATTGAATTTTCCATTCCATCCAGTATAACAATCCTCCATCAGGAATCCTTTCAGTAATTTTCCAGTTTCGCTGAATAATACAAGATATTTTCAATATACGAGTATCTGAATTGTTGTATTGTTCAATGAGAGGTTTATTCTAAGTATATATTGATATTTTCGTAAGTTTATCATTGATACGCATTACGTAGTATCAATCACATCAATACTGTTATAAAATACAACTTTAAAAATCGTAGACATAGTGTAAGGTATGCCTTACACCTAATTGTACTGTGGAAACTGGTAACACATTCGTAGTAATACGTTGTGTATATGAACACTTGATACACACATCAGATATATTCATTTAAAAAGCACATAATTATATACAACTTCACAATAACTTGAATAAAAAATGGAGCGTGACTCTCATCGTGTACCTGTAACAGCACCTCTGCTTCAAGCCATGGTTGAATAGCATTCTTCGTAGCAGTTTCCGCGTTTGCCAAACATGGCGTCCTGCCGCAATAATATACTCCGCGCATGAGCATGGGGTTGAATCATGCTTCTTTCGGTGATAAGCGTAATGGGATTCTATCTTTAAGGAATTGTTCACAGAGTGCGCTTTTGAGGTGCCTGAAATGCAACGAATTTACCTGCATGAACATGAAATAAAATTAACTTAATACGAAAAATACCTATACTATCAAGTGAAGTAGACAGAGAAAACGAAAACACAAAACAACGTCGATACTTCAATATAAAAATTAACCATTGCCATATTGGGTCAAACCATCCTAAAATGGTAATATACAAACGAAATGACAACAACAATTGCATAAGCGGATTTTACAACCTGTTTGCTTGAATAGAGATATCAAAGCACGCGACTTACACAAACATGTGCGTGTGTGTAAATTAGTGTCATAGGTGTAAACCTGTTTATAATCCCGAATGCTTTGCCTTGCCTGTTCCAAGGTCACCCGAATCATTCGCATATGATTGATTACGCTTCCATTTTCGAAATATGGCACCTGTTTAACAGTTGAAGCCTCCCGAGATCTAAAGTTATGCCTGATTCACAGAAGTTGTACAAATAATATTCGAAGAAGTCTTTGTATTCTATTTTGCGAACATCAAAGCTGCCTAAATAGGAAGTACTCTAGCAATATCTTAAATTAAAAAGATAACGATTTCACTTGAAAGGCAATGCATGAACCAATGGATGAAGTAAATCCTTCAATTTATTTGACCAAACATTTTTTATTTTGTGATCTTTAACGTTGCAATCGAAATAAAGATCTATCGCATTTAATTATGTTCAAAAGTCAACAAACTATGCACTGAATATTGAGTTAAGCAAATATTTCAATACAAGATAAGAAACATTTTATTTCGCGTAAAGGATATACGAACCGAACATTTAGCCGCAGGCGGTTAAATTTTAAATATTCTGTGATTTATGTGTTAATTTGTGCATATTGAATACTTAAGAATAGGGTTTCATTATATCACAAATGATTGAGCAGAACCTACTTGAAATGTTCGAATGTAAGGATCTTGTTGAATATGACAATTACCGATCTATGTTCATGAAGACGATATGGCTTTGTTTGCGACATCACCAGATGAATTGCAAACCAAAATTAATATTTTGGAATCATATTGTGAAACAAGGGGACTAAGGGTTTACACTGACAAAATACAAATTATTGTTTTTCGGAAAGAGGGGCAGACCGTCTTGAAATAAAAATGGATCTTCGAACTAAAAACTTACGCCAACGATAATGAGTCAACTATTGGATTCATGTGTAAGTCTATACTTATCTTTCAGCAGATGTATGGGGTTTCACACAATAAAATGAATCAGAGAGAATAAAACTGAAATTGTGCAAACGTATTTTATAACTTAAAAACTAATGCATCTAATGCGGGCGTCTATGGGATTGTTACCCTCTGTTCATTGCGAGGTATAAACAAATTACTTAATGCATGATTAAAATCATATATACAAATACTTACTTACAAAAAGTTGTATGAGCAATCCAATAAAGATTGTAATAATGGCTTTACAAACTGGATACCGGTCTGTAATGTAAATTTATTGCTGAACAATTATGTGTTCTCTAATGTTTTGTTGACGATGATGGCAATGTCGATTTTAAATCATATGTTGTATTTTTGAACAACATATCATCGACAATTGATTAAGGAATGGTTCCAGAACATGCAGACAAACCATGTAATTATGTACTTTTCATAATAATGTTCATTACGAATCCTCGATTTACTACATAGCAGCCTAAACATGTTTTTTTTTGTAGACTAAGATTATCGGTTCACCCTCTAAGAATACAAACTGGTAGATATGGTAAAAAAATTTATTGCTATGGATCTGCTTTATTGTTTATTTTTTAATTAACAAGGTTATTAGCATGAATATCATTTCATGCTTATTTGCCCATTTTAGGAGATACGCAAAAAATATGTACCAAAGTACTATAAACAACGCCCATCGATAAAGTAGCACCCTTTTTTCGAGATATAAACATGTTAAAGCACCCTCGCAATTTGCTCACCGCGTATACATCAAATAATTATCCTATTTCAAAAACGATATCTTCCTTTCATGATCTCTTCAATGGACACAGTCATTCTAATTTAACTCCTATGGTGTTTTAATAAGATAAATTTGACATCATGGCACGATTCGAGCTAATCAAACCATTTTGTGTATGCAAGTATTAACATGCCTTTAGTGCAATTACAATGATGTACACTTGATAAGTTATGAACGAACATATAATAAAGATAGGTTCACTGATGTTCTTTCTGTTTTACAGAATTCAAATAAAGTTACGTCGTTGTTGTCAAATAGCAATTGAACCTGCCATGCCACCTAAAAGTTGTGCAGCGTTGAGTTCTTTCCTGCACTCACGAGCGTCTATTTTATTCTCTATCGGTAAATTCTTAATATATTTTAACTGATCACTTACATTTGTTTTCAATCAAATGCATCATTTATCTGCTTGATATGTACTTAGTATATTGTTGTGAGGTATGTTTGCATTAACAGTCCAATTTATAAACATATGCCATGGTTTTTACTATTGCATATTTGTTTCAATCAGTTATAGTTCTTAATAATCGTAACGTAAGGCGAATAAAAACAGTTATTGTACGCATTTCGTTTAAGTATAAAAGTATCAATATATGTTCATAGCTAATTTCATTTCTACAAACTGTCAAATTAACGTATATACGTAAACATGATTCTCTTAATGTATGTCAAAAGTTTGCCCAAGCCTAATGCACCTAGAAAATAATCATGCGTAGAAGCGATTTGAGTAATTGTTTAAGATAGGTATACGATCGTTTTATTTAACATTTTTATAAAAGCAAACATGTACAGGATAAACTTTTCTAAACAACAAGGCAACAATTTGAAAGTTAACCCAAGTATTTATCACCATTTCTCGTTCAGCATACGATACAAAAATGTAGTAGGGATGTAGTGGAAATACATGAAATTTCTTGTTAAATAAAGGTCCGCGTATAAAGGCACATTTCAGCTTAAACGTGATTTCACCATGAATTGACATTAATGTACAACATATAAATACACTGTCGGCATGAAGAACGAGTGATAATGGGCAATCACATATATGAACAATATTTTGATTATGCCTGTATGTAACTAAAATAAAATACGTAACTAGTAATATTTCTGCACAAAACATGTTTTATGAATTGCTCCAAAATCTATTCTACACACTACACTTGCAAATTATGTAGCATAAACACTTATTAGAATATTAGTTAACATTTCTTCTGTTTATAGTTAATTACAGCTTGTTATCACTGCCTGTTTTACAGGAAAGATCTCAAGTATGCAACAAATGTTTGAGTCATAACTGAAACAAAACTGTATGAAGAAGAAACAAATATGAGAAGAACTGCAAAACACAATAACCAAGACCGATAACTAGGAGTAATTTGCGTCCCTTAGGTGATGGATATTGAGTCGTTATGATCACACAAAAAGTGATATAAGATGCAGTTATCAATAAGTCTGATGACCCTTCATACATATTGTGACGCTGTAACGCGATGGTCTAATGTTTATCGCATGCCATGGATAAATAGGATAAATGGCCAACACTAACTATGTGATTGATAATAGTTGTCCGTCAAAACTGCACTGTCAGAAATAATGCTATCACATTGAATTAACTTCTTAAAATCCATTGTATCAAACATGCATTTAGACGTTTTATAAGGCTTAAGATGACAATCATAAATAATGTTACCACATTGAAAACAACTATTTTATAACAATTATATGGACATTGTTGTAATGTTTTTATACGGCTATAGATGATAGTCGTATAAAATGTTCTGACATTTGAAGAACTTTGTTCGTGTGTTAGTTGGATGTTTTCGCAATTTCAACAGTATTTCAATTAAATCACGGCGATCAGTTTACCAACTCACTCGTTGGCTAGGATAGCTGGTTTTCAAATACTTAGACCAATTCGCACATTTGTTTTGTTGCAGGGCCGGGATTAGACTCGCCATTCTAGAATGTTTAGTCCTTTGTCTGCCAAATAAACTAGCCAGCAGTATTGAAAGAACTAATTTAACCAATTAAACAAAACAAATCACTCAATGTTCAATGCTCCGTTCAGATGAGTACAATCCTTAAAAAAGTGTCAAGTCATCATCACAAATAATCTTTTCTGTTGATTGTTTGTAACTGCTAAAGACTTGAAGGATTGTGGTTAATGCTTTATTCCTAAATCAAAACAATTGGCCACTCAACTACATCATGAGTTTGTTCTGAAGATTCACTGCATTAGTCAAACTATATACACACGAAAAATAAATAAAATACGTTTCATTGAACAGTTTTTATATCAATTTGGGTTAAAGATAATTATAATGTGTAAATAAGGATATATATGCATCATACACTACCAAAACGGGTAGTCTACACGCACTACAAAACAGTACAGTTGTGTTCCTAATATCTTCTTAAAAATGCCTTTATTTGCAAAAGCTGTGAATAATGTCTATATCTCTTGGCTTCTTTGACAATAAAAGCTCATCAGTGAACTAAAAACATAATTATATTTAAAAAGACTCCAAAATTTATATAAAAAACATTGCAAGTTTATTGTTAAGTTCTTGTTGGTTTTGTTCAACTGATTATTAACTTGTATTATTTATTCTTTATAACACAACAACGATAACTGTACTTCATTTCATATTTAAGTAGCGATTTATCAATTTAAATCATTGCGAAAATCAGGGAATATATTGTGATGAATATGACGGCACTGTAACGCCATGATCAAGTGTTTGTCACATTCCGTTGGTTATTCAAACAGATAGATAAGACCAATCAAATGACGGGTAAAATGTGGCCGAAACAATTGCACATTTATTGATAATACTGACACGCATTCAATTAATATTATTACCAAATGCATAAGATAGCTTTATCAGATACAATAAACTATTTGACACCTTAATTGATTTGTTCAAGATATTTCTCATTCCCTGGATGGCACGAGCACAACTTTAAAATGAGGGCAATATATCTAAATCAGTATCATGCATTTGTTCCGTTGTTCGTATGTTTTGCTATAGAGTTGTTTGACTGTTGCTAAAAGTTTATTGCTGATTACAATCGGGCACTGAACTATATTTATTTTGTTAATGAAATAGTCAACGTCAATCAAACAAAATAACAAAAAGCAGTTTTCAACAACACAGATTTTTATTCAGGCAGGATTTATATATCTCATCACGAAGCAAACGTTTTCTTAGTTCTGAACACGGTCGATAAATGAACACAAAGAGCTCAGCTCGAGAGGTTTGTTTAAATCGTTTTGCTAGTTGAGATAAGAAACGTTTTTTACAACAAAGAGCATTTGAAGAACCAAGGCCTTGATTTAAGTATTACAATCGCAATTAGCCTGGGCTTATCAATAATTTTCCTCATCTGCACGTCTTTCTTAATACTCAAGGACGTCGTCTGGTGTTTTTGACAAAAAAAACTCGTCCAGATAAATCAGCAGTTGCAGTTTCCTGATATAGATGCCGTTTGTAATTCGCGTATAAGGACAGATGACAACTTAAACATTAATCAACATTAACAAGCAGTTGCATTTTTCTTACATCGATGCTTAAAAATCGTTAGGTTCAATATGTGATCAAAGATATATTAAACTTGATTACCAAAACAAATGCACTTTGCGGACATATTTTATTAAGTTGTTGCGATATCGTTTGAAAGGTTAACAACGTGAAGGACAAAACGGTCGACTCGAAAAGTGTATATGCGATCACAAAAACCTCATTTTGTGCCCCATAAAATGTTTGTGCTCACTTATCTCGTGTTTTTGCAATCAATTTAAAGCTCGTACAACTCTTCATATTTTCAACATCAAAATCAGTCTCGTTCAGCGAAAACAGTACTCGATGACATTCTCTCCATATTTGGAAATAATTAAATACGGCTTTTGGAAAAAATATAGCGTAAAAAGTGAAACATCTGTTGCATCAGAAATAGAGAAGCCGATAGTCAAAACAATGGTCACCAAACTATCGAGACAACAACGTATGAAACACAAAGCCGAGTCGAAAACAGTTCGTGTTTAAGCCGGTTTTATACCAAAGATACTATTATAAATTGAAAATAATCCAACTCAGAATGTGTAATAATATTTAACATCATTGTTGTCACAAAGAATAAACACTTAGCATACATCAAAATATGTACACACTGCACATTAATATAGTTGATTTGTATTTAATATCTTCGTTCCATATGGTCTGTTTATTATAAATGTATAATTTTGAGTGTAAATAAGGCTCATCATCGGTGAATTTGTTTTGATTTTATAATCATTTACATAGTATGATACAAACATACTCGTATACCTGGATAGAGCAATACAAAATAATTTCTATATATGCACATGTAATTATGTTTCATTTTTTGCGAAAACGTTATTATTTCACACACAAAATGAGTATTTAAAGTAAAATCTTTTGAAATAAATATGTTTGAATCTTTCTCAATACAACACCGATCTAATATCAACATTTATTATAAATATGTATTTATTCTTTTAATGGCAACTGACATAATTTACTTACCGATGTTTTCAGGTTTCGCCATTTCGACAGTTATTAGATCAGCCAACTCACAAACAAGTATCAGCAGCAATCCGAGTGCTTTCGCCATAACTTCTCTCACGGTTCCTGTAACGTCAATACTAGTTCTTGTTAATTTCTGTATCAAACTGAAGACAATAACAATTTTACAAAACTTTTTACTTGTTTGATAATGAAGCCCCTTTGTTATGCCATTCTAAAAAATATTTATACATATTTATGTTGTTTTAATAAGTTTGGATGTTCGTTTAGTATATGGTGTGTATCCGTTATGTTTAACACAACTTAATTCAAATTTAAAAAAAATATCTGGTGAATAACTATAGATAATTTCAACGGTTCGAAAAACAAGTTTTGATTGTTATTAAATTTCCATTTTGAACACATTTCTGGTCAGTTATTCTTGCATCACATTTTCACTACCGTTACGCTGTGATCATGTGTCGATACGACAACTGTCTGTCTATCAACGATTTTAACTCAGATGAGGGCGTCACGTGATGGAGTCGTTATCAATTCAATTGACAGATTCGTTACATAAATATTCAACAAAATATTCTTATTCTCCCGTAAGGTGCTCACAATCTTACTTGTATAATAACTGATATTTTTAAAACGGCATGTATTGCGTCGGTCAATTTTAATTTTCGAATAAATATTAATTGTTTATCCTGAAATGTATATATCTGTGTAGACGACTCACTATATGGAACGTTTGCAGGAATGGCGCATTAACATTTTCAAGCTATATTGTGATTGATTCTTAAATGAAAGGAGCTTGCCGTAGAATGATGAAGAATACAAATGGGAAAATAAACATTATTATGGATATGGAAAGCCTAAAAACAGATTGGAAGTGCTAGTGCAAAACCGAAAGTATCATTGATAATGGCGCACAAAGAACTAAGAAAACAAATAAAAATATATCTACAATGTGAAGGACTGTGTTTCTACTGGTGAGTAATACCATTGTTAAGATCATGCACAGTGCTTACACGCCAAAGATAAAATTGTTTATAAAGTAAATTGTGGTTCGCTGTACACGGTATTTGGAACTACAATGCATTTATTTGAATGTATTTAAACACTCTGGTTAAGAATGATCTTAAGCATATATTTTATTAATAGTATTTGTAGAAAAGAAATATGAGTTAGAAAGACTCGAACATTGGATGGTAGAGTTCTGATCATGTATAATAATTCCATAAATCTTCGATAACTGAGCTGTATTGGTTGTAAACGCGATGTCCAATAATAACCGATTAGTTCTCTTAATTAAATATAACTTAAGTAACAAGATCCTTTCATTCTAAAACCAGACTGCGTTTGAAAGAGATTGTTTTTATTATCACTAGTTCGATGTCAACGCCCAAGATGTGATATCAAATTTTGTCACATCATAAAGCCGCCTCGGATATTTCTTTTGAGATTTCAGACACATGTGGATGAAACGTTTCCAAGTGTTTATGCAACTTCCAATTAGCGATCATGATTGGAATGCAATTAGAATATTTTGCCAAATCCAACCAGGAATAATAAATGTTTATTGCAGCAACATGCTCATTTGTTCGCATTATCTGTCAAGAAGTCGAAAAAGAGGTGGATACAAAGATATGAAAGTTTATCGTTGATGTTGATTACTTTCACTTACGATGACGATGATGATGATAATGATGATGGTGGTGGTGGTGTTAGGTGGTGGTGGTGATGATTCTGATGAGGATGATGCTGCCGCTGCTGCTGCTGCTGATGATGATGACGATGCCGTCAACGAGGACGATGATGATGAGGACGAGGAGGACGAGTATGATTCTTAAGGTGCTTCCAGAATCGAACAATATGAGCCTTTTTGTGAAATGTACATACTCTAGGATACATTTCACCTAAGTCTTATCTAGAATAATAGTATATTTACATTAAATTGTGTTATACCAATGTTATACTTCTTACAATCGATAACGTTTTTTATTTATGTATTGTAATTAACTTTATTAAACAATGCTTTCCGATGCACATGCCTCTTTCCTGAAAGAATTACATGTGTGGTTCTCAAAATCACACAGCTCGTGTCGGCCATTTCAGCCTCTATGATAACAGGGTGAAGTAATCTGAAGAAAAAACATGGCGTCTATAATGAAATTTTCCAATGGAACAATGAACATTTCGCATCTCGTTTTGCGAATCTGATATTAAGGTGGTGTTGACATATACCTGCCCTGCCAGGATTTGCATCGCGCCGATGCGCATTTAATAATCATAAAGATGGTATTCATGTTTCGTATTCAACCGAGATCGAGTAATTAGCTAAGAAAACAGTTGTTTACATGGATATTAAATATTTAATGTATTCGTTCATTGTACGTTTTAAATTATGTTCAAGTTTCTCTTAAAACATTAGAATTCATTTCAAGCTATGTTGAACTTTAACTTTAAATAAATACTAAATGTTGACAGATTGCGTTCATTTTATGTGAGCATTACTAAAACGCTTTGTAGAAACAGAAAACTTATCATATTTAAGAAAAGATTGATTATCTACTAAAATTCATCTTTTTTTATTAAGTTTCTCGTTTGAATTTGATGGGCTGTTTGAAGTATAATTATGATACATGTAATCATTTAGACGCAAACAGGCGTTATTGCGATGCACGATTAGATTTCAGTTTTCAGGGAATGTAAGGACTGTCTGAATACTAAACTATATCCGACTTATCAAAATATAAAATAATGTTGGATTAACTAACTTTGTCGTTTGAACCAATCGAGCGAATTAAATAATCGTAAACGAGCATGGATCGATTTCGACCGATAACAGCTAAATGAAGATGATAGAAAACAAAAGCTCATGCGCGCGGATCCTTCATGGACTAGAATAATTATTTTTTATTTGACGCACGCGAACACCTTATATTGTATACGTCTATTTGCACCCTGGTGTGTTAACGTAGAATTGACCTAATCAGCGGTGATCAATACAGATGTATAGAGTAAACATAGTTATGTCAGCTGAGGGAAAAATATCTATACCCTTATTTTATGGCGAGTCAGCTTCTGTAAAACCACAAGAAATGGGTCAGACATTCCTTAAACAAGGCCTTGAACAAATGTGATAATATCATCAAACCAAAAAAATTGACGAAACTAAGATTGCGTTGATTGCAATAAAAGTTCGTAAATACTGCACAGTGTTTTGTTTGATAAAGATAAATATTAACACGTTTAAGTGTTTTTATCTTTAAAATGAGTAAACAGATAAGACCGATATTTTCATTTAGAAAAGCCATGAGCTCGTCCTTAACAACCAATGCTGGCTTGTTTCTTAGTTTAAGCTATAAATTGCATTTGTCATGACATGTTTAAAACAATGTTTGTATAAGGTTAATCTTCGACGCAAAATGTTTGCACAACTATGTCATACTATGAGCTGATTATCTTAATTTATGCCACGCATGTTAGATTAATAACCATGTTAACGCTTAATCCAATCTTAAATGTTTGCATATATCTCCCTTTTGTTTGAGTGTGCGTGCGACCGCGCGTTTGTGCGCGCGTGAGAAGGGGCGTGCGTGTATTCGTGAACTTGAAATGAACAAATTTAGAAATAAACTTAGGATATAATTAAAATAATGACACATGATGTTTTGAAATATGTTTTTTTTCATTACAACTATTTGAAATGAGAAATATTTCATAGGTCGCAAAAAACAAAGGAATGAAATTGTGCCGATTGACGAACCAAACTCGTATGTTTGGTGGATCTTAATAGGATCAATCATTCTGTCTCATGCATATTGTCGTACCTGGAAAAATATCATTTAGATTGTATGGGATTTTTGATATCGGGTATCTGCTTAAAACTTTAAATTACAAAATACCTTTCAGCGAAATATGTCATCTTTGAACAATAAAGTTCTTATATGCTCAAAGCTTTTACTAAACAGACCCTTGGAGTATGTTGGCCTTGCATAAAGATTACGGTATGAAATGGACACGGTACTGTGCCGATGCATTCGTTGAATATTTCTACTGAATATTTTTGCGTGAAAACAATAAAAAACTTCTCGAAGATAAACTTGAAACACGTGTTTGTTGGTTTTCGATTCACTATATCTTTGTTCTCTTAAAATTTGGAATCATTAAAGCGATATAATGGGCATTTTTCACTGTTGAACATAATTGTGCATTTGTGTCGTATGAACTAATCTGCATGAAAACTACATTTAGACTCACATCGTACATCGAATCATGAATTTCACGGGCGTCTGTCTATAACACAATTTGAATATGCATAAATAAATAAATACAAAAAATAAAACAACACATAACTATAAAAACAGGACTGAATGCCAAAAAGCTAACCTAAATTTTTACAATTTCATCGATATCATAAACACCGCGGGCGCCAGTCTAAAGCACATGGCATAAATCAGCGTGAAGTTGTTTCCTGTGGCTGCAGGTTTTTACAAGACAATGGTTCTATTGTGCATTCGCACTGGATAATCGTTAACTCATATCTGTATACACCCTTTAAGAAGTCATACGACCAACTTTCACAGTTGTAATCTACATGCATAGGTCATTGGGTTTATAGCGTTCTATTTTCATTTTATTTTCTCTCTGACAGGCGTTTCTTGTTTTATTAATTTTTTTGCAGTCACATAAACAACCAAGCAATGTAATATGGAACTTTTAAACCCAATTTTGTTGCTTCTTCCTGTATTTGCGCGGTGATGATCTGAATAATTAACTTTATGATGCTATATTCCTAAGTCTTTTTCTATAAAGAAGGAATGTAGTTGACACTTGTTCGTAGTTTCATTTCATCGTTCCTCAAAAAGTTGTAGCTCTGTTGCTCTGGTCTCTTTCCTACCATTGAGTAATTAAATTTTATTATTTTTTAATTTGAGTTACAATGCTATGAGGTTAAATTTTATTTACACTTAAATATATCATGAATATTGCTGGGTCAAGTGTGAGGTTGAGCGCTCTAAAACCGGTTTAAACCCCAATGCTTTGCATTGACCGTTCCAAGGCGATGACCCCATCTTTATTCATTTATGTGTTATGTATGTTGTTTTGTATTGTGCTGTTTTGTGCTGTTTGGGCAATTGGTCACTTGCCTTGCCTTAAATAAAGGACCAACTAATTGTGTATAATGAGAATTCAATACTGCTTCAGCAGCTGGAGTTTCACTTCTTTATATTGACATTTATCACAAATTAGACATCGGAGCACAGAAATCTTAAGTAAAGTTCACAAATGCAAACTAAGAAAGCGATAGAAAATAGAATGAATAGCAACAAAGGATTGAATCAAGATTTTCTCAACAAAGGATTGACACCAGATTTATATGTTCGTGAACATATATTTCAAAATTATCTCAACAATGTCCCGTTTGTCGAAGTATATCAGCAAATAAAAGATATTATTAATCCGAACTGTATACAGTAGTTCTTTGCTGACCAGAAAGCATTTCTAAGTAGCATACGATTTTTTGAAATTAATTATAATAGGTTTGATAAAACATGTACACGACAATTAATACACACAACATATTTTAGTAATTGTTTTACATTTACACATACATTAAGTATAATTATATTCGCTAGAACGTGAGGATTCATTTAGATCAAACTTTGTTCTTGCCTTTTTCTTTAATTGACATCGAAGCTTCCATGATCCAAATAGTTGTTACTTCATTTAAATCGGCTAACATTTTACGTTTTTGAAATTATAAATTACAAAATGTCTACATGCGAGAATATGTATTGCCTCGGGCTTTTATTGATTGTGTATGTGTATTTCGTTTGTACCATACGTAAAAATAACGAACATATATTCCATGTTACCTAAGTATTTCAAATGTTAACAAGATTTAATACATTTCTTAAAAGAATTGGTGAAGTTTCAATACAGTGAAATTGATAGTGTGATTGTCATTTGTTAGACATGGTACCCATTATAGATGCATTTAATAATCTCCAAGGGCATAAACTTCGGAGCCTCTATTTGCTGAAAAGCATAAAAAAACAATTCAAGGAATAATCGCATGCCATCCAGTTTTCAACCTACATACCTGAAGTGTTTATTAAATGTTTAAACTAAAAATGTTGTAGCACAGGCCCGTATGAGACCCTCATCCATATTAAGTAAATAATATGATTTTACTTAAATCGTTAATCACATGCTACCGATTGTAACCCAAGCATATAAAGTATACAGAGAGCAAAGCTAATCTAACAACAGAAATTTATCCTGAGTCAACCTATGGACTTCACCTTTCTGAAAAGACATACCAATAACCCACACTCAAAATAACGTCGATAACTGGATTGCGAACTGTCTGACACGGTAAACCACTCACAACGTAATCTCAATTTTCGGTGTGACCGTAATCGAAAAATGAAATGTTTCACAGTTTTGACGACTTCATCAAACTTAAACATGTATCAAAATAACCTCAAAATATATTAGACAGATAACACGCTTATTGTAAAAATATTGATTTTTTTCATCTGATTATTATTAAAAATAAAAGAGATGCATTTAAACGAAATATACTTAAAATTGAAAATTAAACAAAGTAAAAAATCCAATGGAATTTTGAAAAAACAACAACATCTAAAAGCAAAATAAATGGTAATTAAATATCAATACATTCAATAATTATTTTGAAATTTTGAGTAATATTATTTCTTATTAAAATATTGCCGAAGCTGAAGAAATTTGTTCAAATGATGACTTTAATGAAACAAATTGTACTTTTCCAGAACTAGATCAGCCGATAACAGTAGATGAATTTAGGAATGCAGATAAACGCTTTAAACCTAATAAAGCGTTATTTCAAAGTTTTGATATTTTGTCAAACCATTTATGTGACATGTTTAATAGTATTTTAGTTTCTGGCTATTTCCCCAATAAGTGCACAGAGGGAATTATTATCCCTCTGCATTAAAAGGCTCTGTTGATGATGTTAGTAATTATAGAGGGATAACACTCATGAGTTGTTTTTCTCAGTTGTTGATAATCATTTAAAACAAACGTATCGAACCGTTTTGTGAATATAATGCTATAATTTCAGATGCTCAATTTGGATTTAGAAATGGATGTTCAACTGTAAATTTTATTTATATCTTGTTGTCTCTTGTGCAGCCTTTTATAGATGAAAACAAACGTCTGATTGTTGTATACTTTGATTTGCTACAATGTTTTAATAGATATATGGTAATGCATAATGCATTACTCTGATTTACAAAGTAAATTATTGAAAATGATTAAAAATATGTATGGATATGTTAAAACTTGTGTTAATTTGTGTACATCATATTTTGAATACTTAAGTGTTGTGCTGTCGGTCTGAGACAAGCAGTGGTAATGTCCACGATTATTTTTTTCACTGTTAATGGAAGATTTGGAAGTATTTTTACAAGATAACACATGGCCTGCCCACAATATAGACGACTAAACCCAAATTGTGTAGTTATTTGCGGATGATATGGCTGTTCTAGGTAAATCACAAGAGGAAGTACATAACCATTTAGATAACCTTTATATCTATAGTGATACTTGGGTTCTTAATGTGAACACTTCAAAAACTTAATTAATGTTTTTCGTACAAGGAGTAAATTCCGAAAAGATGAAAAATTTACATATAATGATCAACACATACAACTCGCCGACAATTATTATTATCTCGGCACTGCTTTTTATTACACTGTTAGTTTCACTTTAAATAAAAAACAAATGGTTTGAAAAGCCCTTAAGCATACGAATATTTTACTTTATAAAATCATTTTACTTTGTAAGTTGTATGATCTTAAGTCGAAAGTGTTTTTCACTTTGTTTAATTCTTTTGTTGGGTCTATCTGTTGTTATGCCTCTGAAATATGGGGTTTGCATTAATCAAAAGAGACCGAACGCAATCATTTCAAATTGTGCAAGAGCTTGTAAAAAACACACATGTAACGCTACAGTTTATGGTGAGCTAGGCTACCCATTACATGTAAAAAGATATGTACGAATTTTTAAGTATTGATTAAAGATTATTAACAATAAACATATTATTATACAAACTGTGTAAATTCAAGCTTTAAATAATTGTAATAAAGGATGCAACAAGTGGATTTCAAATGTTTAACACTGGTTAAACGATTACGGATTTTGGTATGTTTATGAAACTGCGAATATAACTTATAGGCATGCTTTTTGTATGTGAATTTAAATGCAAAGGTTTTGACACCTTTAAGCAAGAATGGTTTGGTGATATGAATAGATTTTTTATTCAAGATATGTTGAATGTTTAAAACTTCACTTGAATATGAAATCTTCTTAGATTTATTCCCCACGGGTCTACGTTTATACTATGTGAAATAATGGGCCTCTGCCCATCCCTTGAGAATTCAGACCGGGAGATACACACGCAAAAATATTTACCGTGAAGAACGTTATTGCCTTTGTTGTAATCAACAGGGCAAAGTGGATGAATTTTATTTTATATGTTTTTGTTCATGTTACCGTTTTCAGTGGAAAATTGCATACATATTAAAACGTTTTTCATACTCGAATCCATAATTATGTTGTTTACCCACGTTCTCACAGAGCTGCGACTTTACGACGATCATCCCGATCAAGCCACGATTTGAAAAAGGTTCGGAGTCTAAATCGAGCAATTTGGCAAATTATGGTCTTCATTTCGACTGTACTACGATGTCCCTATATATATATATATATACACCGAATATTGTTGGCCACGATCCCGCTACGTTTGTTTTGAGCATGTTCAAAATAAGCGTGGCGAGTGCGTAGAGCTCTCCGATCATGAAGACTCTACCACGATCATATTGCGCTTATGAAGACTCCACTACGTTTCTCCTGCGATTTGTCACGATTGGCCACGTTTTCGGCCACGCATTGATCGTAGTAGAAGCGGCGTCTATGTGTGAAAGGGGGGTAAGTTCCATACTTTCTTAGCATAAAAAAGAATATTTGAAATATTATAAGTGTGTTAATATGTAAAGAAAGCTTCGACTGTACGAAAAACTGTTTCAAATTTTTAAATACAGCTACTTGAAATACTAGTTTGATGTCATTCCCTTGAAAGAAGTGTACGTATCTCTTTGCAGTCACGGATAGTATTTAAATTATTATCATATATACTTAAGTAAGTTTCTCCTGTCGTTATTGTTCTCTGTTATTATTTTGTTTAGATACGTTATTGAATTTGTTCTGAAATTTATTTTAATCTACTTAGATATACACATAGTAATATTGATTTGGTTACCTACTGTATTATACTGACACATGTCATTACTTTATTTATAATTATATGCATTTAAGACGATGCAGTTATTTATAAGTCTGAATAAACTGTCTGTTCTGTTCTGTTCTTTAAACATATGTCATGCATGCTATTCATATCATCAAATCAGCTGCGGAAAATTATATTATATAAGACGCGCATTCGTCCAATATATTCCGTATGAAACGGTTCGAGTTCAAAAGATTTTCCGATCATTTCCTTCACGAAAATATTCCAAAAACAGAGTGAAGTAATACATTCAAATATGATTAAAACATTTAAAACAGTTTCATAGGGCGTTTTCGCTAGATGTGTATAGCTGACTTTACAAACATCGAATATTGACGTGAACGCCCGAGCGCTACAAGTTTAAACATATTTATTGCAAACAAGTAGACAGTATTTATACATAGGATATCATACAACAATACTCATATTTGCATGTTCGAAAAGGATTAAACGAAAGACAAAGTCCTATATAGTTTTTCTCCCTTGCTATATGCAGAGTTGCATCTTTACGGACATAATTGGCTATGTAAGGCAAAGTCAACAATATGTTGAGACAGAAAAGCTCCAATTATGGATTTATATTTGCTTAATAGAATTAATGGGTTTGAACATGTTTAAAAGTGTTAGAAAATTAGAGAAAGGTTTTGAAACAGAAGAAAGAAGACGTTTGCGAAGACTTGTTTAGTTCGAGCGTGAAGGAAAAAAGTGTATGGTTCGTTCTGTAGCATATTTACGTATCAACTCGCTTACTATGTATAATAAATTTGTGAAGCGCATCAGCTATTTTAGTTTTGGTCAAGTAGTCAATGCATGGGGCAGAATAAATTGATATTGTATTAATAAGTTCACATCGAATTTATATATATTGAATGCATTCAAGTAAGTAGTGTGACGTAGTTTCATGAAGTCCACAGAGACAGAGAGGCAATGTAATTATGTTGCGTCTGCAAAGATGATCGTTTAAGGCGCTATACTTTGTTCTTAAACGCGTATGTAACATTTGGGAGCGTCTTTCGCCATATGAAAATAAATGATTAGAGATCGGTTGATCACTGTTAATCAGTTTTTTGAAAGAATGGAGCGTTTACGCATTTTTTCTAAGAGAGTAATTGTTAACTGAACCAACTGTTGGAGGCAAAGAGAGATTGAATGTAGATGGAAGATTGTTGGAGTTTTTATACATTAATATTAATTTGTGTTTGCGTCTGCGTTGACTGATGGCGTCCCACCCTAGCTCATTTAAACGGTCTACTGTTGAGACTAAACGTATACATCCAGATGTTATTCGCGCGGCTTCGGTATGGATTTTTTTCAAGTTCATCTTTTTCATATCGAGTAAAATTATCAAAAACCGTGTCCGAATATTCAAGAATTGGTCTTATACAAGAAAAGTTTGGTATATAAATATCATGCATAGTTAATGGCGGGTGACATGCTTTTTTTAAATTTTGCTAGATATTAGCATCGAATCGGATTTTGAGGCGTTGAAGCCTATTTAACCATTTCTCCGGCGTCATGGAGATTTTATAATAGCGGATTGCAAAACGACTGCAGTTGCGATTGGTGAGTTTACGACCATAAAAGACTGGTATCATCTGCGAACGAGTGGATTTGTGCTAGTATGTCAGTTATAATATCATTTATATACACTAGAAACATGAGTGGGCCTAAAATAGAACCTTGAGGGACACTGGCACTGATTTCAGTAAGATTTGAGTGCGCTCCTGGTAAATTAACGTTTTGTTTGCGATCAGAAAGATAGTTAGACATAAAAGATAGCATATTGACGTTTTAATAATACACCGTTATGCCAGACTCTGTCAAAAGCTTTACTATATCAAAACATACAACTCTGACCTCTAGGCCATTGTCTAGCGCTCTGCAAAAAGTATAATAGATATTATGTTAGTTGGTTAACAGTCGAATCACCGGGCAAGAAACCAGATTTAGTGTGGCAAAGAATGAGTTAGCATTAAAAAAATAAACAAAATTGTTTGTGTAATATTCTCTCAAAGACCTTCTCAGTAGTATTAAGGAGAGATATAGATCGATAATAAGACGTTAAGGCTGGATCCCCCTTTTTTTAAACCGGGCAACCATTTGCAATTTTCCAACAATCAAGCAATTTGCAGGAATGTAAACAAGAATTTTACAAATCACACAATGGATAACTTAAATAATGCATTGTCTCTTTGAGAATGCGATTATCTATTCCATCAGGACCGGAAGCTTTTCCAAACTTAAGACTTTTTATTGAATCAATCACTTCCTCCTGTGTGATATGAATCGAATGAAGAATATTATCGTTAACATTGTGTATAGATGGGAGATTGTGATTTCGTTCGTCAATGGAGCACTGGTTTTCAAAATACTTGTTAAACATATCAGCTTTACATGTGTCATCCGCTAAAAAGGTACTTGTTTGATCATCGTAAAGAGGAGGAATTGAATTGTTTGTGCTAGATGGGATAAATGTTCGGATCGTCTTCCACAAGTCTTTAGCGCAAAGTTCAGAGGATTTAATTTTTGTCGCAATGTTGCTAAAATGTTCGTTTGTTGAATAGCATTACATAAAAACAACCTCATTTCTGGCACGAAGGAAATTTGACCAGTGATTTTCAGTGATTTTAGATATTCGATTTCTTGGATTTTTGGTATAGACGTTTTCGTTGCCGAATGTTTTTCTTTATGATATTGTTTATCTATGGAAGATCACGAATGTGTAACCTTTGATGTGTGACCTTGACTTTGGTCAAAAACACATTGGTCTTGCTCTGCCTGATAAATGAGAACAATTTCATCAGGACATTTTGAGAATACATTTTATAGTGGTAGAATCCTTACAAAATAAGGCATATTTGATCAAAATGTGTGATTTTGACCTTTGTGTGTGACTTTGACCATGGCCCTAGCAACCTGGATCTTATATTTGACACTCTGCTGGATAATGGAAAACAATTGTGGACAGTTATTACAGAATCACTTGATGCAAAGTAAAGAAATGACTAAATACTAAATGATTCATCAAATGTGTGACCTTTGACCTCAATGTGTGACCTTGGCCTTAGCCCCTGGGATTGTAGGTGTTGAATGTGAAACACCCCCAGATAATTGAAAGCATCTATGACAAGTGTCATGGCTCTGGCTCATGTGTTAATGAAGATAGCGCTCTTAGCTTATATTAAAAATCATTTTTTTCAATATACCAAGGACCATAACTCCGTTACTTACAGATGGTGTACAATGCCATGTGGCGTGCATCATCCTCTTATCCATATATATAGTCATACCAAGTTTGAATGAAATCCGCCAAAGCACTTCCAAGATACGAAGAGGGACGGAAGGACGGACAACGCCAAAACAATATCCCTCCGCCTATGGCGGGGGATAAAAACAATATCATATATATGCAATGCTCAAGTAATTACATTATTTTCATACTGAAGAAATTAGTGAATGCTTATTACATAATTTAAGCTAGAAATCATTAAAGGTTTCTATATTTAAAGCGGGTATATACGATTTTTTATATGTGTTTAATTGTAATATATTGATAAAATATGTTACAATAACACAGAATAGGCAAGACAATTTATACATTAAAGCCGAATTTCATAAAATGCAGCAAAGACAAATTAGCGCCCCGAGCCGATAGTGACGTACATATTTTCCTACAATAACCGAAGCATTCGTCTTTGTATTAGGATCGGAGATAGTGTTCGTGTGTCGTATGAATAGATATCGTTGCAGGAATTCAAAAAACCGTTAAACTAAGTTTAGATGCACATCGTACATGTATGGTATACATGCTGGCGAATTCGGCTGTACAGCCGTTTTCAATTTCAGAATTAAATATCTGGCTTATTTCGCATTTTTCGACATATGTTCTTCTTAACTATTATTTTAATTTATATTGAAATATATATATAATAAGTTTTTTACACAGTTTATATAAATTCATAAATATTTGACAAAATCGTATATACCCGCTTTAATATGCCCATAACAGTTATATTATTTCAATATTTGCAGGTTAGAATGTCGCCGGCAAAGTTGCAAGATAACAACAGCATGCGTGAAACTATGCAACATTTGTATAGAACTCAACGAACCTGACATTGATTCTGATGAAAATCAAGACAATATTGGTGCAGTATTAAATCTTTCAGTGAACGGCAATGGAAGCGGTACACACATACGTGATTACATTGTCAACAGATATTTCGTGTTATTAAAAAAAATGTTTGTCGAATTTATGTAAGGACATTAATTATAATGGGTATCATCAAACACAATTATTAATGAACAACATTTAAAATAATCAATGTTAATCATTTTGTATTTAATAAAGCAAAATAGCAAATTTAAAACTATTATTCTCAGTCAAATAGTTGATACATTTGCTAATTTACATATAGTAAAAATGGTTTCCACTGAGGCAACAAACTCAATGTCACCATGATAATTAGTCCTCGAAATATGCGCCATTGATGAAATCATCAACAACTTTCTGGTCACGTCTCTTTTCATCTGCCAGCACCATGCGTATCTTTATATCAAATAGTTGTTTCTGAAACGTATATTGCACACTTGAAGACTGATGCTTAACAAGTAATTAAAACTGAAACTTAATAGATAATTTTGATTTTTATGCATTTACAGTACAGTAAGATAAGTAGATGATAAGTACAAAACAAACACAATTCAATATTTGTTATTTTCAATAGAGATATAGAAACATTGTATTCTGAATATAATTATATTTAAAAATACAATATTCATACATCATAATTTTCGATAACAGGTTTCCAGAACTGTTATTTGCGCATAATACTTAAAATGTTACTTAATAATATGAAAACAATTTTTTTAATGTTATTTTTTTTTAATATTGAATTAATGTTTAAAAACAACAAATGCAATTACATTTTTGTACTTAATATTATTTATGTTTGTTTTCTTAAATTTTCTTTTAATTCAATTGTTAAATTAATTACCAGTATATATCATTTTTAATAAGTTTTATTTTGCTGCTTGTGTCATTTGATATCTGATTCAATTAACTGTCATAAATAAATACCTTTGTATATACAAATAATTATTGTTGATTAATTTATTTGTACGTATGATATTTGAATAATAATATGGAATAGATAATGTAACATTGTTATCACATTCTTACCTCCCGTTCCTGTTTTTCCACCTCCCCCTTGAAATATTGTATCTGCCAGTACTGAAGTTCTTCTGACTTTGTTGAGAACTTCTTTTGTTTCTTTACTGGCCGTTTATTATAACACTCACTGAAGTTAAAACAATTATATATGCAATAAACACTAGCACCTTGTAGGATGAAGTATATGTAGTTACAGGTATTTAAAATACAATCAGTTTTCTTAACAGCATTTGATCATTAAATAGTACATTATATAATTATCACAAATAATAATAGTATTATTGATAGAAGTAGAAGTGTGGTTGGTGAGACAGCGACGATGAATTAAGTAACTAGCCATTATATATATATATATATATATATATGTGTGTGTGTGTGTGTGTGTGTGTGTGTGTGTGTGTGTGTGTGTGTGTGTGTGTGTGTGTGTGTGTGTGTGTGTGTGTGTGTGTGTGTGTGTGTGTGTGTGTGTGTGTGTGTGTGTGTGTGTGTGTGTGTGTGTGTGTGTGTGTGTGTGTGTGTGTGTGTGTGTGTGTGTGTGTGTGTGTGTGTGTGTGTGTGTGTGTGTGTGTGTGTGTACACGTATTTAAATAATTTTCACTTTTACAAGTATTTGTGTTATTTTATCAATACTTTGTTCTTACCTTTACTGCTCCATTGATAGTTGTATGTGTGGTATTGTTAATTTAGAAACATGATTTCATATACCTGAACTGCTCCGTTGATTGTACTGATCCCACCAGGGATCCAACAGCGGGCGCAACTGGCATGTTGGAAAGAAAGTGAAGACCATTTGTAAACAAACGACATCATCAGTATTGTGTGTAACCTATATAGCCAACAACAGTGACAAAGAAAATACTGTGCCCACAAATGCGGAAAGCCATGTGTTTTAACAGGGTTATTGTGATAAATTGGATACTTGTGGACATGATTTCATATTAATTGATGAGTGTTATTGTTTGATTATGATTCCTGAATGTTCTTATGCTTTTTGAGATGTCAATTGGATAAAAATAGAATTATAATTGGATTAAATAATATGGATGGAAATTGGAAAAGTCCCTGTTACTATAAATAACTGTTAATCAAAGCAGACGGCTGTTGCCATATCATGGTTTACAGAAGTATTACTTGTTATTTGTTGTTGTTTTTAATGAAAAAATAAATTATTTTATGAACAAACAGCTTCTTCGTGTCCGTTCCTCCTTTTATTCCGTTGAATGATGCTGAATCTTTATAAACTTCAGCAATTCTTACATGCTGTTTGTTGGCCATAGCTGCCTCTGGTACGACACCTCCACCCATTTTCCTCCTTTCAAGCTTTTCCTTAGTAACAGAGGCCTTACTTTCCCTTTTTAAGTTCTGCCACTTGTTGCTACATTCATCTGCACTTCTCATTGCAACCCCTTGTGCAGAAATCTCTTCTGCTATCTTTAGCCATGTTTCCTTTTTCATTTTGTTACTCAAAGTGTTCGAAAGTTTCAAGTAATTATTGCAAAAAAAATTCTCCTCTTTTACAAGTTTTTCCAACTTGAGAATTTCTAAAGTACTAAAATATACATTACGTTTTTTTCATTTTATTTCAGGATAAGAATTGTCTGCTGTGTTGGGGGCCATTTTGGATAACAGGAACAGGAAGTGAAAATTTGGAATGGATCGTAGGATTTAACAATGACGTAAAAGTCTTAACGCTGCGTTAATTAACGTCAGCGTTAAAACTAATTAACGCAGCGTTAAAACTGTTTCAGCAACATGAAGTTAACGGCTGATCAAATTACGCTGCGTTAGGGTACTTAACGGAGGTAAAGCTTAACGGTAATGCTATCTTTACGGTGCTTTGAGCAATCCGGTCGTGTAATAATTATATCGTTGATCCGTGTTTCTCTGGCTAGACCTATAGAATCTTTGATGGCATTCATGTATAATCTATCCGCACTGGGTTGTCTATAAAAAAAGCCAAACAGACTTGACTTATTGGTTGAGAGAAAGACTTCAATCCATATACATTCGACGTTATGTAATTCAAGATCATGTCTGCGTTTAAAAGAAATATTTTCATTGAGCCCTGGATTCGAATGAATATCACCAGATTGTAATAGGACTATAGAGGACCAAAAGCATGCTACAATAAAGAGGAAGCACTTGAAAAGATTTGTGAGAAAAGAATATCAGAATGTATGTTTTTCCCTAACAAAACGCGTCTACATGGGTGTTCTACACTTAGTGATATAATCATTGATTTGTAAACATTAATTTGTAAGAACAGAGGCTGATAACATTTAGTCATCAGTGACATGCATACAATAAGTGTATCAGTCGAGGAAAAATAACTGATGATCTATATACAATCATGACTGCGTTTTCTGGTCTCTTTTTAGGGTACAACATAATGATATGCTCCAAGGAATACGAGATGGGCCATTAACGCTGACAGGACACGTATATATATATATATATATATATATATATATATATATATATATATATATATATATATATATATATATATATATTATTTGTTGATTGACAACTATCTACTAGAAGTTCTAAAAACGTGCATTACAAAAGAATTCGATGGAACATGTCGCAGTATTTAATTATTAAAATAAATATCGATAATAAATTAAGCATGTGTAAAAACATCATCGTTGTTTCGTTTTCTGGACATTAGTACGTAAAATTGAACAGTAAACCATGTTCCTTTGGTAAAAGCTCTTTACGTGACACCTATTTAAATACTGTCTTCATTTAAAATTGTTTAGAATCGAAGACACTCACGTATAGTATTTATTAACTTTAAAATGTTTGAACGTGTAAATCATTAAAAAATTAACCGTTATGTGAACATAATAAGATTTCAACTCTCAAAACAACTCACATATACTGTCAGACAGTTACCACACGTGTTAATTCTATATAAGTTGAGGTTATTATTTCTGTTATTAATAAAATCTTACATATAAGCAATGTATGATATAACTTATATTATGTTTAATAAAACGATATGAAAAACATTCAGAATATATATGTATATGAAAGTTATATTGCAAATCATTTTTTACGAGAGACACGTCAGGTTTTTTAAGTTATTGGTTATCTAAATGATTTCCCAAATTGCTCAACACTCGTAGTGAATGCGCATACTTCAATATATCATACAAAAAAACTTATGTATTTTATACTAGAAAGAAAACGGGTACATCGGTTCTAATATGTATAATAAAACATTCTATAAGACACCGTTTTTATCGAAACTATGGAAGAAGATATATTTAGGCATCAAAAAGTTCGACGCATTTTACAAACTCTCGATTTATCAGATATGTAAATTTAGGGTAATCTAGAAATCCTACAAGACAAAATATTACATTTTTTGTGCATATGCAAGTCTTGTATGTTTCATTATTGTTTAAAATTGCAAATTACAAAATCATAAAAACTGAAAAGAGTTTTTAAGGCGATAACATTGGTTAAAGAATAATTCCTTATCAATGAAACTGCGGACCAAACATCTGTTTTTGTTATTTGAATGTAGTAAAGACTAGTGTATTTAAATACACGACTTTTTAACGAGTGGAATACTGAAAATTTAGCCTAACAGATGTGATGCGCACCGAGATTAAATAGTTCGTTATGTAAATGTAAATAAGTAATGAAACTGCAAAACCTTACGTGTCTGTATACATGTCTAATATACGAGTTTTAGACGATTTGTATATAACTTTTATATAACATGAAATAAACTGGACAGGTTAAGTTGCTGACAATCTTTGGTTCAAGTGTACAACATGTGTAACATTTTAACACATTTTTGTATGAGCGTTATATTAAAATTTCGCTATGCTTATCACTTACTGAACGCTTAATAATAATATCACATTTTAAAAGTCAGTACATTTAAGGAAAACACCCGACATATTATACAAACTTCAATAACTTAATTCCGAAAAAATATGTCAACAATATGACATAATGATTAAGATGATCGCACCTAGCTTCACACAGAAGGAAGTCGTATTGAACTTGCTGTATCCGGACTCACACCCGCATGTATATGTCCCCGGCAGATTCACGCATTCCTCATAAGGATTAGGGCAGGAATAGTTGCCTAGCACACACTCGTCCACGTCTGACAAAATTAAAATAGTTGTTTTCATTAAACATTACACATGAGTTTAAAAAAAGGTATATTTTACTTTCACCGAGGTATATGCAATTTATACGTAAGGTATATACATGGCATATTTTATTGAAAGAACAATAAATACTGACAATGTTAATACAAAACAAAAACGATGCGCATTGAATAGGATAAAAACAATTTTACATTCATTAAGTATAACGATCATATACAGTTAGTTTTAAAATAACTGTATATCAGGACACACTACACGATATGCGGAATACATTGGAATATTGTAATTCAACTGATTTTATAGATACCATATCACAAGGCATTGCTTTATAATAAGATCATGTAACACATTGAATATAAAACACACCTGAACACGTGAAATTGCCTTTCAACTGATATCCATGGTTGCATGCGCAGTGATAGGATCCCTGGTCGTTAATACACTGTTGAGCGCAGTTGTGAGTGCGGATATCGTTGCACTCGTTCAGGTCTGTAAACATAAAGGTATTTCAGTTTTATTCCGTTTAATTGCAAAGTAAATTCAAAATAAATTGTAATTTAAATTGATAAATATGTATATGCTGACCAATTCTTTAATGTAAAATCGAACAATACATTGGAGCAAAAAGTTTCAAAATCATCAGTGTTTATTTATAGTCGAACATGTAAATCGTACGCTGTTCATCTATTTTGTTTATCCTAGCTCAAATGTTTTCTTCTGTTCTCCTAACGAAACAAGTAAACTAAGTTTCCATACCAACACAATCTTGGCGCGTATCAATAATTTCTTCATAAAACCCGGGAGGACACACAGCACATGGACTCCCATCCCCTGAATAGGTTTTGTTGCATGTGTCGTTTTTGTAGCAAACGTATTTAGAACATGGGTCTATTTTTTTGTCGCAAAACAATCCTTCCACAAAACGATTCGGACATTTGCATTCGGCATTGTCTGAAATGTGGTATACATCAATACAAAAGAAATATGGCAAACCTTAACCAAATAATATAATGCATTCTCGTTATCCAACTAAATCCGTACATGTTCACCGACAAGAACACGATTACGCATCATGAACATCAAAGGCTAATGCTTGCAAAAAAAAACACCTGGCACATTTCTTGCGACAATGAATGAGACAAAATAAAAAAGCAGTGTTTAATTTCAACAACTTAAATTTGATTCCACCCAGTAAATGTAAGCATTTTTAACGACATTGTAGAAAATAATTGCTTCACAAAAAATGTCATTTTTTTCTATCAAATTGAAATAATAAAACGAATACATGTAATACTAGGTTGATATACATGTATATGAGTGCACATGCTTTAAATATATATGTTTCATTTATTCGGACCAATACAGATGTGCCAAAATGTATATACAAGTATTCATGTATTTATGCTAAATTGTTTACGTATATAACTAAGGATACATACCACAACATATGTTATATATATTTAATGTATATTATTATGAAAAGGAAATAATATATACTATATAGTGACATTAATGGCAGATAATGAACGTTAAATTGCAATTCATTTTCCATTATATTTTCAAAATAACAACGAATAAAATTGTCATAACAATCTGTCTAAATGGCTGAATATTATATTCATTAATAACCGTTAATAATACAGGTGATTATTTATAGTATGTCCATGCTCATAACATTATTCACCATTTACATACACAAATCGATGCACCACATAAAGCAAGCACATTCGTACGTGTATGATAAATTTTGAAATATTTCATATTCGATGTACGTACATTCCTCACATAAATTCTTGTGTAAAACGACTCACAGAATCAATGTGTGCTATTGCATGGGATATAATATTGATATATACATGAACCTGAACGAATACTTACATTCTTCGTCATTTGCATTACACAATTGCAAAACAGACAATACAAGAGGTTTCCGACAAAGTCTCTCAATACATGAGTGTTTCCCATTTACTGATTATACACTAACTAGTTAAACAAGTTCTAGAGATTTATTTAAGTTCATGTAATCACATATTAATTGTCTGTATATTTACCAATATTCAATATAAAACGTGTTTATCAAGTCCTACACTTGGACAACTTGATTATCTTTCGTTGTTTTTCTTGTTAGATTTTGATTCGGAAACTGGTGCGGATTATTTGTTTGCCTGTTTGTGAATGTAATAAGAGGGCATATATTAAAAACCCATTAAGGACTCACATCTGAAACTGTTTATAATCAAATCGGCTGAAAAAAGATTGTTCTGTTGCAGTTTCTCAAACAACGACTACTTGAACCAATACGACCAAAACACATGCAACATCAATATATTATACACTGCAACTGTTACCAACTGAAACATTGAATTGCAAAGAGTCTGCAGTATACCGAAAAATAACTCACCATCATCTTCGTTCTGGAATTCACATTCCCTTGGATCTTCGCAACCGCAATACCGTATACGAACACTATGGCTTTCCGACATGTTGAATTGATCATACACTATGAATAGTATAAGATTGTCACTGAGGTTCATGTACCGTAACGCTGTCCCTACTGTCCAGTTAAAAACGCCACCAACTGTGAAAACAATAAACGTTTAGGATATTTCAACATAGGTTTTTGTATTAAAGGTATCGTTCGGGAATGTCTGGACCTCAATCGGTTTATTGTATTTATCATAAATTGTTTAATCGTTTTATTTAATACCTTTGCAAATCGGATGTATTATATAATCTATAGCACTGATTCCACTACCTCCGTGTAGTGATTGCCGCTTAGAAGGGTCAGGTTGTTGCTGCACCCTTACCCCAGAGAGTGCCAGAACAAAGGCTTACAAAAGTATGCTTTTATGGCAGGCGGTCGAGTATAGGAAGCGAAAACTGGACATGTATCAGTTGAATTTGAATATGTGTTTGCTATATGGGGTTATAAAGAAATAAGACTGTCTTCTGTCACGTGTCCTAAAATAATCTTATCATTATGAACCGTAAAGACTGTCGTGTAATTTCGCCATATTTCGTAAACGGTCGTCACACCACATGTTTCCTGTGTATAGGCGTAAAACTACAAAACAGTCGACCATAATCAAAACAGGATAGCGGTAATATACGTGAAAGTCTTGATAAAAAGTTTTCTTAGTGAGGGCATAGATATCTAATGTTTATCGATATACTTTTTAACATATCGTTTGTTTGACCATGAGTTGCTTGTGAACAATCCATTATTTTCAAAATAAAAACTATTTAAATATGACTTAAGTAGCTTGCCTTAGCAATATGGACTGAGAAATATAAACTAGAACGGATCCGATTTGTTTCATATTCAAATGATGGCGTGTGTGTGGCAAACTAATACGTTTCATCATTGAAAGCAGTTTATCAAAGATGTGTAAGAAATTTTAAGTTAAAAAGCACAACTCAAATTCTCTACTGAAGCATGGTTATGGCAAATTTATTTGTGGAAAATGTGGATGAATTAACAAGCTAAGCTTCGAAGTTTTGTTTCGGTAAAAATAACGTATTTTACTTTTAATTTATGAAAGGTACATCGTAAAAAACGTCTATGCTCAAAGTTAGCTGTTTATCAATGCCGTTTTTTCTGCATTCATAGAAAGACTGATGACAAGAAATTAGTTTTCTGGTATACAATACGCGTGTCCCTTTTTTCTTTTTTTTTCACTTGTTGCACCTTATTAACTATCATAGTTGCATCTTCATATAAATATAAACGGGAAAAGGGCGTTTGGGAATCATATTTATTGATAAAGAAATTATATTTGTAAATTACTGGTTTCGTCAAAAATGGGAAGACAATATTAAGAATTGACAATTTGGAATGTCTGGGGATCCTTTATTCTTCGGTATGTTTATGTCGACACAAATGACATTTACCCCAATTTCGTCGTATCGATGTGTTATGTATATTCTGAATTAATAGCGACTAAATGAGATCGATAACGTTTAAGCTCATTACGGTGTACAACATAATGTTTTAATCGGCCCCTCAGTTAAATCTATTTTCCTAGCTAGATACCAATTACTTATCCGCGACACTAGCATATGAGTATCTATTTCTGCAATTTATATGACATTTAGTAATACTTTAGTGTTTTGATTTTCGGAATACTTTAGTGTTTTGATATAAGTTGATAAGGTTTTTTTTAATAAGAAAACTTAAGAACGACACCTTAAAAGGAGTGTAAAAGAAACATGCTATTTATGATAATAAAGTTCGTTTTTTAAAATAAATATCTTTGATGGTGAACGCAATTTTGATTGACGCGAAAAGTATTCGAACTTCGTTTGTACATGGTTTATTAGTATACAGACATGTTGAATTCTATATAATATAATTAATGGTTATACAAATACATAAAAACGAAGATTTGAAATAAATATAATAGTCACGTTAAAAACATTTCACATTATGAGACTTTAAAACGCAGATTGAATATAATAAAAAATAAGAGTTAATACATAACAACTAATATCCATACATCATAGAGCGATGGAAAACGTTAGCTTAGCGTTATTGATGTTTTTCTAATAAGTAATACGTTTTATCCTTGCTTTATATTCGAACATACTTTTCGGTTACTTTATTAAAATATGAACTACCTATTTCCATTTCGGTTATGTTCGGTTTCACTTCAAATCGTAGACCTGCCTTATTTTCGTCTTGTACATGATCTAATAAATTTTGGGTCCATGAGCTGTTTCCTTTATAAATCAGCGTCGTTTCATTAGGCATTGATGCCATAAAAGTAGGTTGTTTGTTTGCTACAACAAAATATCATTAGGCCAAAGCTATAAAGTTAATAATAAAGAAAGTTCATTCATATCTATATATACCTAGTGTTTCCTTCATTACATAAGATATAATGTAAACAAAGACCTGATATTAATTTTAATTACACATAATAATGTTTCTTGTAGTACAACAATAGCAAACTAATTGTGTCACTTTTAAGCGATTACAGTAGTAATCAGATACTTCAACAATATAACAGTCTTAACAAGCAACCGAATTTCCATTAATTGTAATTTCAATAAAATAAATGTGAACGAAACTAACTTTTAAAATAGGGAACATATAATATCAAAGGGCCATACACTTTTTTTGGAGCTCGTATCGTTGTCTCTCAACCTGCTCCTGAATGGCTTTTCCAATGGTGGTATTGCACGTCCTTGCAATGGTGAGCATGCATTCCTTGTTGGTTTGATTATCCCAAGAATTCCGGCAAGTATTTTCAAACGCAAGTATCATAGACTTATTGCAGTACTTAAACAACTCATAGGAATTGTCCAATAAATTTTCAAGGAAACGAGGAGTCGATTTTGTGTTGTAAAAGCTGAAGTCTCCTCCAGTGAGATTGTACCAGAAATTGGAAGAAGTTGGATTGTTCCTGAGAGACCCTGCAACGATTAATGTGTAACCTGTTACACATGATCGAATTCAAATTTGATCTACACTTAAATCGTGGTAAAGTATCTCAAGTAAAACAAAAGTCACGTTACACTGAAGATTGCTATTACTTAAATGCATAATTATTATTCACTTGATAATACAAGTGTATGTGGAATAGGACGGTCGTGAGAATGTCGTTAAAATTGTCACGTGGAATGTGGAAGGACTAAGTGCACTTAAATGTTCTAATAGTAAGCTTACATCTTTTCTTTCCAATCATGACATTATATGTTTAACTGAAACCTGGACAAATAAAGATTCTACAATATATTTAAAAGGCTACAGCAAACCAATTCATTATAATAGACGATTGCAACACCGTAGAGCGAAGCGCTCAAGTGGTAACATTATTATATATATTAAAGAATCTATTCGTAAAGGTGTCATATTAGTAAAAAATGATATTGATTGCATTGTTTGGCTAAAATTAGATGAGCTGTTTTTTAATATTGAATTTGATGTATATCTATGTGTTGTATATATTGCACCAGAAAATTCCCCTGTTCATTCTTTGTATACCTATGATATTTTTGAAACGCTTAAATGTGATATTAATTTTTATCAAACTAAAGGTAAAGTGATTTTAACGGGAGATATAAACTCGCGAACGGGACACAAAGAAGATTACATCGAAAATGACAAGAATATAAGCGATATTGATTTTTATTCTGACCCAGATATTGAAAACCTAATCCCACGTTCAAATTGTGACCCAGTTACGAATCGATTTGGCGACTACTTGTTAGATATATGCAAAGCAACCAATATTCGTATCGTGAATGGACGGTTACATAACGACTACAATTTAGGGAATATAACATGCTGTACACATAATGGTGAAAGCGCATTATATTATTTATTAACTGCGCGTACAAATTTCAGTGATATTTTAGATTTTACCGTTAACAATTTCTCGGAATTCTCTAATCACGCGCCGCTGACATTTAATCTCCGCACGAATAACGCGGTTTTAACAAGTAATAGTAATCCGATTGTTTATTTTAAATGGAAACCAGAGAACGAATGCGATTTTGTACGTGATGTATCGTGCGATGTACATAATCTTGAACAAACTTTATTATCGCAAATTGATTCAAACGCTGACCCTGATATTTTAGTGCGAGAATTCTCAAGATATTTAAATTTAAAGGTGAAAAAATATTTTAAGCGCATTATAAAACCTGAAAATAACCGATTTTTATATCCTGATAAAAATAAACAAAAATGGTTTAATGAAGAGTGTAAAAACAAACAATCTCAGCTAACAAGAGCTTTATACGAGTACAATCTAAATAAAAATGAACGTACGCGAGAACAAAAGATTTGTATGAAGAATGATTACAAGTATGCATGTAGGAAAACGAAATTAAAATATAACAGTGACCGAAGCAAGCGAATGAATAATATGAGACGGAAATCACCTCGTGAATTTTGGAAATTGTTCAAGCGAAAACCTTCATCACAAATCTCAGACACGATATCGTTAAGCGAATTTAGTGATTATTTCAGTAAATTAGCCGACGAAAGCAGTGTAAATCTAAATTCTTTTGACGCCGAAACTTTCTTAAATGAATTTGACAATAGGCAAAACACACACCCGTCGTAACCCGAACTAGATAAGCCCATATCGATAGAAGAAATAATAAAGGCAACAAAACGAATGAAACACAATAAAGCGCATGCGCAGGACAATATAATATATGAATATTTTACTGAAACAATACATGTGCGTTCAAAGCCGTTAGAAATATTATTTAATTACTTAATGGATAAAAAGTGTTTTCCACGCAGCTGGGCGTCCGAAGTTATCATACCAATACATAAACGTGGCGACATTACAGACCCAAATAACTATCGGGGAATTACGTTAATTAGTTGTTTTGCCAAACTGTTTACAAGTATACTAAATGAACGTCTTAAACAATGGGCGGAAACTAATGACATTTTAACGGATGCGCAATTCGGCTTTAAACCAAACTGTAGCACAGTAGATGCAATATTTATTCTTAATGCCCTCATAGAAAGACAGTTGCAGAATAAAGAAAAAAATATTTTGTTGTTATATTTACTACCGGAAAGCATATGACGTCATCAATCGCGGTCAATTATGGAGTAAAATGCTTAATATGGGCATCGACGGTAAACTCTTGACCCTTATTCGATCCATGTACAATGAAGTCAAATTACAGGTTAAACTCATGGGTTCACTGTCAGACATATTCAATAGTAACATTGGTCTATTTCAGGGGGAGATAACCTCGCCCATATTGTTTTCACTCTTTATTAATGACATCGAACTAAGTCTGCAGAATGGAATAAACGCCGGCATGACATTAGAACAAATATCTATCTATCTCTTATTATTCGCAGACGACGCGGTTTTATTTTCTGAAACACAAGAGGGTCTTCAACAGTCATTATACAATTTAGAAACCTACTGCGATAAATGGACTTTAGCAGTTAACATTGAAATAACAAAGGGTATGGTATTCCGAAAAGGGGGTTCAATCAGTAAAGCATTTAAATGGACTTATAAAGGTCAAGAACTTGAAATTGTGAACAATTTTAATTACCTTGAAATTGTGATGTCAAGTGGCGGATCGTTCGTGCCCGCAACAAATACACTATATGGTAAAGCATTAAAAGCAATGCATTCTTTGTTCAACCTAACGAAAGATATGAACGTACCCATAAATATCATGTTTAATTTATTTGACGCATATGTATCATCCATTTTAAACTATAACTGCGAAGTTTGGGGATTCATCAAAGCGGAAAATATTGAACGCGTTCACCGTAAATTTTGTAAAAGACTATTGAACGTAAAAATGTCAACAAATTCACTATCGCTATATGCCTAAGTTGGTCGATTTCTCTTGCATATCGACAGATATGTCAGGATGGTTAAATATTTTTTTGAAATTACATACTGTGAAACAGGGAAATTGTATTCTTAAACAAGTTGTAGTTTTACAAAAATTAGAAATTGAACGTAAAAATAATGCTAACAAATTTGGTCATCGTAAATACGGGACATTCTTAACCAAACCGGTTTCACCGATGTATGGCTATTCCCTAAATCTGTTAACAATGATCACTTTATCCCGTTATTCAAAAACAGATTACGAGACCAGTATATTACCAACTGGGATATCAGTGTGACGGCGTGTATTTCAATGATCCTATATAAGGAACTCAAACCGGTTTTTGAAAGATCATCGTATCTTGATATTGTTGACAACAAAAAACATAGGAACATTATTGCAAAATTACGTTTGTCCTCTCACAAATTATCCATAGAAACGGGCAGACACCAGAATATTGACAGAGATCAACGCAAATGTATATTATGTAACCTAAATGACATCGAGGATGAATTTCACTTTGTTCTTAAATGTCCCTATTATAATGATGTTAGGAATGCATTAATTCCGAAATATTATAGAATCCGGCCAAATATGTTCAAGTTTATTAAACTACTTAATAGCTCAAACAAAACTGTATTAAGAAAGCTAGCCATGTATTGTTTAACATGCTTTAAAATAAGAGAAAATGGCATATATATGTAGTGATAAATAGAAATACATGTTTACAAAAAAAATAAGGTCAGAAATATGTAATTATACCTATATTTGTAAACCTATATGCATAACATTGTGTGACCACTGTGTATTAAACCCATCCATGTACCATTCTCACGAAATATGTTCACGAATCATGTTTATTTCGTGTTTATTTAGATTATTTAGTCTTTAAAATGATGTGTGTTTTTGTGCGTACTTCAACGCATGCTGTTATTTATATGTATGTAAATGACGATGAGCTTCACATGCTTAAGTCAAAAATAAACTATTCTGTTCTGTTCTGTTCTGTTCATAAAATGTCAAACATAAAATAAAGGAAAATTATTCCAATCCATTATTTTAAGAAAATGCAAGTATATTTCTGCCATGATGATTTATGTTTCTGTATTTTAATTAAAAACAGAATATTGACAATATATTTTCCAAAGTACATATTGTGTGTGACTCTATTCAAAACGTATTCATTTTGTCAATCATCAACCTAGACAAAAAAGTCCGTTAGTAATATATATATTAATCGGCGTGCACATAAAATAATACGAATGATCAACGGGTTTAAGTTTAACAAATTATTTTAATAAAATAATTTATGAAGTATATAGTTAAGTTAACTAGGCAGATACATATCAAGCAATTATTAAACATGCATAAGTCAAATGATTCTTCTTCTCTTACATATTACATTCCCACAGCATATATAAGTAAAATGCATGAACACAATTGTTGTTATGTTGACGCATTTGTATTTATTATTGCTTTATTGTTATTTTGACGATAAGCTGTATATGCTTAAGTCGTTAATAAACTATCTGTCTATTTCTTTCAATAGACAGAAGCAGGCACAGCTGTTAGTTTCTTTTTTCCGGTTCAAAATAAGTGCGCCGTTAGTTACACACCGTTAATTAGTGCCTTAGTTATTACGCGACAAATTACACACAAAGTACAATACTATGCTGGATACTTACATGTCTCTCCGTATTCGAACATTAAAGACTCGCTGCTATTAACGGAGTATTTCGTGTCATTAGGTACGACGTAAAATCCTCCATGTACATTTCCCGCCAAACCAGTCATGTTTGCAAGTTTTTGCGTCGACGTAATTTTAATATTCATAAATCCGTTGTCGAGGGTAATAAACTGAAAAATAAACAAACCCAGATACGTTGTACATACATATTGTTTAATATGATAATGTGTTCTTATTCGCGAAGCAAATGCTCATGAACATTAATGCACAATACAAAAAAATTCAAATAAGCAATCTAACAAAAATATCTTTTTATTCATGCTTTCAAGATTTGCATGCATAAATTTAATGTAATGACAAATGTTTTGTGTAATAATTCATTTATGTTTGCGTTTCATGTATAACAAAAAGTTCACATTGAGGCATAGCTGAGCCATGGGCCCACATTTAAACAGTTACTGAGACGCTGGCACTGTTGCATTAACTGTATAATGCACATTTATTAAACGTTAAAACGGCATAATGGCAAATAATTTAACTTGCAATTAAGTTCATTTGTTTAATTCGCACTTACGGTAACTAGCATACACGATCAATAAATTATAACATTTACATGTCAAAATATGGTTATATTGATGAACTATGTAAAACATTTCTTCATGATTTTCGCGGTCTATCTGATGTGAATTTTACGGGAGACATACTGAAGGAGCTGTATTATATTATGTATTTACAAACATATTAATTAATTCATATTGCGAGTCACATTGATGACTTTAAGTTAGGAACACATATTAAGCTGACAACAGACCCTGCTTTCTCATAGGGATGTGGTAATTTTCGAGACTATGCTTTTATGAACGTACTGGACTTCAGTTTTTGTTTGCTGATGGCTTCAGAATGGTGGTTGGTTATCGTGTAGGTTAAATTTTTAACAAAAAGCACTTAAGCACTTAATCTATATCTGGCGATGCGTTACCGACATAATCGAGCTATCTTCTTTTATTATGTCATACATGTATAAAGGACAAAGGTAGCAAATATAATTGTTAGTCTAAATATGACTTGTAAAAGATCTCTTTTGCCCAAGTATTAAAAAAACAAAACAAGACAAAATTACTAACCTATATCAGACTGTGTGAATCATACAAGCGTTTGAATTTAACTTAATTATTGAGCTCTTATACGAAGTTTAAAGGTAAAACACAACATAAACATATTTTTAATAGAGCGTGTTCGCGGATTTGAAAATAATGTGGCATAAATTTACCGTAAATAAATGGTAGTGTCGCATATCTATATCTCCCTTTTTAGCAAATTAATATTTAAATTTAAATTGACAAACAATAGAACATTTTTCCTGAAATATTAGTTATATTGAATCGGGCTCTAAACTAGTCTACCAATGCAATTAAGGATGTTGGAATAACTGTTTTACATATTCTAATCAACATAAACCTCACGCAATGACCGGATGGTTATTTTCAAGACGAATTTCTTACTGTAGGGTTACATTTCGGAAAAACTAAATTGTGCAAAAGTAATTCTTCTGACTGCGGTTATTTTCAAGACCCATTTCTTTCTTTAAGATTAAATGTTGGAAAAACAAAATTGTGTTTAAGTAATTGTCTAATCTCTGACTAAATTATTTAGTGACACATATTAAAAGGACATCAATCATAACGTTTATGAAAATGTGGTAAAAACATAGTTAAATAAAGAAGTGGTTCGGCAATCAGATCCCCCGGATTGTTTTTTTTTATGGAAGATATCACACAAACGACCAATTCAGAGGTCCTGTATATTTCCAGCGTAAAATCAGAAATTTGAACTAAAAGTGCATTATGTTCTTAACTGTTTCATGTCGCTTATTTGCGTAAAACACAAATAGATACCATGAATGTGTACTTTATACTGTCGCGTCAAGATCACATATCTTTTTTGTTGTATTTTATTTGTGCTCTATACTTTTGAAGGCCGCTTATAATTTCTGTATGAGATAACTAATCCAAATATAAAAAAAGTGTTCTACAAATGTCGCATGCAAACAACACACGCAAAATATGTGTCGGTGGTCCTCTGCTTGAATTTTAAGAAATTGGACAATATATGCAGTTCAAAGGTATTTAAAAAAGTTAAATTAGGTGAAAAAAACAACATTGAACAATAAAGTGATTTTTTACATGTATGGTTTGTTTCGGTTAAACCAATTTGCTTTCCTTCACATTCATTTTGATGAGATGAATTATATTTATAATGCAAGATGTATGATATACATTTATAAAATAATACTCAATCAATCTTGATTATAAATACATTTGTCGTCTACGTGATGTTCTCTTTACAAACCACGCAATAAACTCAAACACATGACAATCCTCTTAAAGTATCGTTCTACAAAAAAGTGCAAACCTAATGTGCATTGTGTGGTAGGGAAAATTACTTAAGTTCACATTTTGAAGTATGGCGTATGATCTATTGTAGCTAATATTGTATGGTTTCACACAATATGCACACGTTTGGTCAATAGTGAATGAAATAGAAAGTTTCTATTACATCCGAACACAAAGGATTCTTTACGGACGACGGTTTCTGTTTAGGGTTCCCTTCTGCAAGGGAACACCTACTGCACAGCCGATCTGCCCCATGAATGCACAATTGGTATTAAGAACAATATAGAATAACACATGTCCTGTACATTTCTATAGGTTTGGTGGTAAACAAAAATTTAATTAGCAGCATAAAGTAAATTTTTCGCATTCTTTTTGCAAGAAAATTGCAATAATTCAAGTGCAGAAGGTCCGGTGTGGCTTATTATCTGTATTCAATATTGTTTGGTTATATGAAAATTTTGGAAGTACAGTCAGGTATATATTCTAAAAAAATACGTTTCTATCACACCCACACCCGAGTGTTAACCCGGCGGATTTTAAGGTAGCCTTATTAAACTTACGTTACCGAAAAATTTAACAATGCCTATTTTTTGCTTGAGTATAAGATATTTATTGTGATGTAATTGATCTTAAAGTGAGAGGTCGCGTTTAATATGTTCTTTTTATTAACACATTAGATAGTTGGCTTCATTTCGAATGTTGAGTTATTGAGTATTATAATTTTCTTAAATGATTCTTACATTATCATTCAATTTTACTTGAATGTATTTTCTTAACATGTAAAATTCGGAATTGTCTATGTAATTTTCATAGTAACAGATTATTTTTGAAAACAAAATAACTCTGTAATATATTGACCGTTTTAGCGTTTAACTTGAACTTATATAAAAAAATATTGATAGGTATATTTACATAATGGTTTTGTAAAAAAATTATAAAACAACACAACATAATGAGTTCTAAACTCGCCCTATGTCGCACACTGACATGTACATCAACCGATTTGTAAAACATAGTCTGCGGTGTGTATGGGACTACTTGAATATATATATATATATATATATATATATATATATATATATATATATATATATATATATATATATATATACAGTTTAAAATTACGGGAAAAGAATGCGCATGAATGATTATTCATAAACATGTATTCACATCGCTTCATACTAAATGTCAAACGATTTTACAATCACGGAACGTACTAATCAAACGAGTTTTATACACAAAAGGATATAACGAAATAAATAACAACTTACCGCATTTACATTTGCTAGCCTAACTTTCGGAATAATTAAGAAACCCAAGGAAGATGGCGGTTTTAAGCAGAGGACTAAGAACGCCTTCGTCATAATTGGCGGTGGGCCAGGTTTACAGATGGGGGCAATGCTACCGTTGTTATCGTAAAGGTTCAGATTCATAGTTGTTCTATTAAATATGACATGGATCGACTCCACTTGGCTTTGTTCGTAATTCTAAAAAAAAAAGAAAAAATACTTATATGCTTATTATATAAATATTATAGGCAATCGGGAGCTAATATTTAGTGTATTGAAAATATTGTTCCCCGAAGAGAATACAACAGTACATCTCCACAATCTCTCTATAATTGTAATTTAATTGACACTGAACGTTGAAGTTAACATGAATTTTTATTGAACATTAGCTCATCTATATGTTAACCATTCCGAAACAGTTAATACAACACTGATTTTATTGAGTGTTAGATAAAATCGAATTCTTAGACGAAACATAGGTCCACAACACGCGTACTCTTAGCAGGGACTGATATGCGTAATTTCACAACGGGAAACGAAGGCATAAAGAATAAATGTTTATATGTAATAAATGATATTGAAGTATTTCGCAATCAAACTTCTCATACATTTTTTTTGCAAGATAGACGGCTAAATATTAAAGCTTATAATAATTCTTTACTGACCAACTTACCGTAAACACAAAAGCAGTAAAAAGTGTCGAATCATTTGAAGTGGGTGTCAGGTAATCGGTACGGGCCTGAATTTCAAATCTGAAATCACATGGTTTACCTTAAATTAATTTATAAAAACCGATCTTATTGTAAAATGCATATGTTATTCAACATTTAGATAGTATTAATGAGAAAATATTGTTGGTGGTTTGAGTATAGAGAATTGATCTCGCAAGAAAGGACAATCAAAAGTTAGCCTCGCGACGTGATTGTCATGTCAAGCAAGATCATTAGTTCATCATTGTATTTTAATAAAGTATTACTTTAAATGCACGCTCAATCTTTTTTCAGAATAAAACGTGCATTTGGAAGTATTGAAACGGCTTTAAATAATTAAGCATCTTCTTTTGAATACTTTAGAAGTAAAGGAAGAACAATGCGAAAAATATATAATTCATATAATATACGTTAATTGTTGGAAAAAAGTATACTTTTTCTGCACGTTAACCTAAACAACTCTTATGGGCTCATGGTTTAAAAAATAAATATTTGCATACGACACTAGCTTAAAAATCCTAAGGCCCAGTCTCAATATGATGCCGGTGGGGCCCCGGTGCTTGATCCGAGATCTACTCGGATGAACCGGGGCTCTACCGGGATGAACCGGGGCTCCACCGGGGGCAACCGGGATGAACCGGGAACGACCGGGGACAACCGGGCCTCCACCGGGAAATTATTAAAATGTTTAATATTTCCGGGATGAACCGGGGGTCATCGGGAAGGACCGGCAACGGCCGGCGCAGCACCGGGAACAACCGGGGCGGCACCAGGAACAAGCCGGACGGCCCCGTAGCCGCCGGGGCCAATACCGACCCGGCTGAGTTACGGCAACACCCCGGTTGTCGCTGTTTGTGCCCCGATGGAGCTCCGGTGAATGCCGGCAGAGTCCCGGTATAGCTACGATAAATAGGTAAACCGGCGCTCTGATGGAACGCCACCGGCATTTACCGGGGCTCCGCCTGGGAATTACCGGCTACGACTGGGGTTAAACAGGGGCGTTGCCGTAGCTCAGCCGGGGTCTGATGCCGGTATACCGGGGCTCTGCTGGGACGCTGCCGGCTTTCACCGGGGCTCCACCTGGGCATTACCGGCGACAACCGTAGCTCAGCATGGGCTTCACCGGCATAAACCGTTGCTAGTCCGGGGTTTACCGGGACTCTGCCGGGTTGTTGACCGGCTTGAACCGGGGCGGTACCGGCAAACAGTGTTACCGCGTTAAAAAATGTCTACGCATCATTCCGGTTCCCGCCGGTCGATCGGCGTTAGCAAACCGGGATGGACCGGGGCTCTACCGGCAATAACGATATACCACTTACACTCAGTCAATGTATATCTTTAAACAAGTCTTCCCAAAAAACAACAACACAAACAACAACAGTGCATATTTAAAGTAAACACATGTAACAAATTATTTTTCAACAAGTCTTGAAGTTGCTTAATCTTACTTATTATTTGATTTCAGGAAAACATATTCTCCGTGTCCGTTGAAAGAATATGAAGTATTGCTAACGGTTTCGATAACTGGATCACCCCACGAATAAGCTTGAAAATAAAGAAAATATATAACAATTTATCTCCAACAGCACACATGATTATATGTTAATGAGTATTCATATAGAATGACATAAAACTCCGGTAATAAGATAATGTGTTATAAGACAGAAACGAACTATGCAAAATAAATGTCACATTATGAATATACGAACAAAGACATTAAAAACTAGAGCGAAACAATTGGGAAATATCTTATAACCACAGTTATTGGATGTTACATTTAAAGTGTCATCCAGTTAGGATCAGTAGTGCCCGACGCCAAAAGTGGAATGGTATTATCATAATTCAAAGTCTATATTTAATTGAACAATCAACGGAGCCGAATTGGATGAATTTGATTGAACTTAACACGTACGCTTCTCTTAGAGTGGATATGCTCATATTGGCAGGTAGTTCCGCCCCGTTGATTGAAATGTAATTTTGTAACTTTAAATGTAACACCCTAATTAGACTGGATATGCACATATACTAACGTCATTCCAGTTCATGTCTAAAAAGGTCACTGCGTTGAAAAACGATAAGAGCAATAATTGCCGTCGATCCATCCGTCATTGTTTCCAGACTTATTTGAACAAACGATATACACTCGCTGAGTAGTGAAATGACTTTCGTATGAAACATTATGTCTCGAATTGGCAAAGCAGCGGCCTAATCTCTGTCCAGAAATGCACTCGAACATATCATTACGACGCTAGCGTTGACGATCTCTATGATATGATTGAACCTATATATTTTTCCACGTTTATTCCTCAACAGTTTAATCAAAAGAGGACGCGATCTATGTTTGTAAGCATGCGTCTACCGTCGTTGTGGTAACCGTAAGGTGTCTGCAATCAACGTGCGACTTGTGACTGTCGCAATGCACGGTGACCAGCACGTCCTCCACAAAGACACTTTTTTAATATCGGCAAACATTTTTAAGTAACGAAAGTTGAAAGTATATTTTTAAGCATGATGCGCAAAAGTGGTTGATAAACAAAAGACTCATCAACTTGAGCGTTTACGCTTCTGTAGATAGCGTGGGTGACTGCGACCTTGTGATTTGGGAGAAGACGCACGGACGCTTGTTAACAAATACTGTTACGCCACCTAGACGGTAGATTGTGACCTAGGCTCTTTAAATAAAATGATTGGTTCAGATATGGCAAAATGACTATCTTCCAAAATATAATGTATTGTATCAATGCAACAAAACTATAGTCCTTAATAAAAATGTTACAACTACTTTTCCCTAATGAACAATAATAAAGCGGTTGTAGCGCTTATCGTCGATAATTTGGAAAACAAACTTGTATTACTAACATTCCATTGAAAATACACGTTAAGTAATAAGTATCCGTCTGCTGTTCTTAGAGTTTCCGGATTCGAATCTGCAGGATATTTTTTGGGATTGTCTTGCATTTATAAATAAAATAAATATTCAGAATGTTATAGTTTCTTTACTTAATACATAAATGACTTTTTAAAGTGGAAATCTGTGAACAAGTTCAATGAAAAGATATTAAAAAAAACACCCTGAAATGTTCATGTATCTAATGTAATTTACCTGAGTGTTGATCCTGGTGCCGCTGACAAATGTCTGATTGAGTGATTTCGTAAAATGCATTGCACCTTGATTGGTTGTCATTGTTACAACAGCTGTCGTGGATTTCATTCATTGAATATACTATTCCACCAGGAATACCAAACCGATTATCACGGTATCCAGTCAGCAATTTGCCATTTTCGCTACATAATATAAGATATTTACAATACACAGACAGATCTGATTTGAAATTGTTTTATTACTTGTAAAATTCAGTAAGTAGGAACGAACGATGTTGATAAGTGTAACTACAATAATTTAACAGCTCAAAACGCTTGAAACTTTAAATATGCATGCTTCATATCAGTAAAATTAATACTTTATTTATGTGCCATAAAGCCTATTTGCACCATGGGTGCATTGTAAATAAAGTTGAAGCTATAGCTTTATGTTAAATTTAACGTCTTTACCTAAAATAAACACATGACTCTATATACATGTACGTAGTAAATAAGGTGTTCATTTGAATAAAAAAATATCTGAGTGTTATCTTAATCTAAAAGAAAGTAAGATGTGAAAACAAGCACTCGCGTTTCGTGTTTTGGTTTTCTGTACCTGTAACAGCATCTCTGCTTGACGCCTTCATTGAACAGCAATTCCTCATAGCAAATCCCGACCTTTTTAAACATGGCGTCCTGCGCCATATCATATTCTGCGCATGCGCACGGGTTTGCTGCATCCTTCGTTTCGGCAAATAGCGAAATGAGATTCTTATCGGTAAGAATTTTTTCACAGAGGTTGGTTGTTGAGCCTGAAATAAAATAAATGAGCAGCAACTGACGTATCATACAAACGGTTTCGTGTGCAAGTGTGTGAATGCGTGTGTGTATATTTCGATGTGTCTATGGTCCTGTCGCGCCTCTGCCTGCATTATTAGGGTGCTGGATCAATGTGTTTGACAATTTTGCACCGATTTCAGACGTATTCAAAGATTTGTTCTACTTGTTTAAATATAGACAAAAACTGCAAGATTTTTGCAAAGGTATTTCAATAATTTGATATATTAGCAAAAATAAAGTATTTTCGGTGTGTTAACATTCTTTTTAGCCCGTGTCTGTAAGCACCTGAAAACCCCGTTGATCCTGCATCCTGAATATGTGAAGACTCAAAGTATGTTCCCTTATTTTCATCTAAATAACTTCAGTGTTTTTTTTACGACTAAGATAAATGTAACGGTTATTGGTTCATTAACGAATAACCATCATTCAGTGAGAAAGCTTCGTGTTTGTAACGCTTCCCTGGATAATTTTGAAAATACGTCGAGTTCAACTATACGTGGATATGTTTCGTTCATATACAAAAAAGTCGGTGTATGGCAATGGTAGCGGTAGCGCAGTTGTAGCGCATTATCATTTGCTTTAAGAGGGCCAGGGTTCGAATCCCGGGAAAAGCAGTCATAGTATAAAAAACATGATGTTTTTTTGGTAGTAAACATATTTTATTGCATTAAAAATTACGCAAATCTGTGAACAAGTCCATGAAAAATGCGTTGGCGAATACAGAATCAGATTGTTTGGTATATGGTAGTTGATACCATATGGGGTTCAACTCTCGTTATGAGTGGCTCATTTAAACAATTTAGAAAACAGTTTGCATAAGTAAGAGATAAAGCGCTTTTTCAAAACGGGTTTTGATCGATGACAAGTGATCAATTCCTAACAAGAACAGACTTAACCAACGAAAACGACGATCAAAAATACTTGCGTGTGTAGATAAGTGTCATGAGAATAAACCTGTTTTAAGCCAAATTGATTTGTCTTTGTGGTTGAAAGCAAAAGACCCGAAATGTGTTGTCTGTATCGGAAACTAAGCACGTTCCATAAAAAGGACATCGCGAAGTCTCCTGATTAATATTGGATCTCTTAGGATATATTTGTCTGAAACAATATTTGTGAACATACGTACCCCCTTTTCCCAAACACATTGGATTGTAAGGTTATTTAAATGCGCATGCCGATAACATTAATTGAAAGGAGCACGTGCGCTCAAGATTTGTTTTTATTGTTTTGTCTATAGCAAACGATCTCGATGAAAAATAATTTATGTACAGATTTCAAAGATCTAGGGAAAAGCTTAATCCAATGCAATTTTATTTCGTCTTACAAAAAGTCAACGACTCTTGTACGCGAATAATATATCGGTTGAAATGCAGAGTGCTGGTGCAATATCTTAAATGTAATTGAAACGCAAAATAATTGAAAACCCTTTTTTTAATTCGCCAAACTAATGGATTAAATAAATCTAATATATTTTGTCAAACATCTACAATTCTCTTCCCCAACACACATTTTGTTTCACAATAGTATTCAATGCTGATTTCTAAAAAATGTTTTTATTCAATCCCTTGTATTGAGCGTCTGATTAGTCAAATAATCCAACAGAATGATGTTGTGTCGTGAAATCAACCTTTTAAAACGATATCATACCGCATAATTATGGTTATAATATACTTTAAAAAACCAAAGTCAAATAAAAAACAATTGCACCTTAATAGGCTATCACGTTTACATTGCACTCGTAATGACGATTTATGAGATTGTATCATATACATGCCAGCAAACAGTCAACATTATATGAACTTGTCTTTGCATAAAGTAATGCTTAATGTATGATTCAATAGTTTATGATAGAGCCATGCTCTATGCACGAACATATTCTCGTTTACAACCGGGCAATCATATTCATTTGATTTGTTGAGCTTTGAACAACTTGATCAATGTTCAAGCTTTAATATAACTATCTCACGATCACTTCATCGAATGCGAGTCCCCATTCTAAAGTAACGGTATCTTAATTCTTGTTAGTTTAGTAAACAATTCACGTGGTAAGTGTTTTGTTTTTCTCGATTATTGTGAACATAGGAATCAACTCTAGAAGATTGTGGCAATCTTGCTTTTTGACTTAAGGAACATCTTTATGATAATGAGCGTCTGAAGTACCAAGAGTTATCGATGAAAACTGCACACACAACGCCGGTCGCTTTTCAATAGCCCTCATCTGCATGCCGTTCCTTATGATATGAATGGATGTAGTCAAGTATTTTGATATAGGAAAAAAAAACGTGCGAATTTGTCTGATAGAAATGTCGTTTGTAAGCCAGGTTAATAGCCAAAGCGATAACAAATATATTTATCCTGATTAATCACAGTTACATTGCCCTCAAACGAAGCAAATTTTATGAAAAAGATACGGCAACGTTTAAAACGGCATGCAGCATGACGGACAAAAGGTTTATTTGAATAGTGAACCCTTCGTTCACAACGACCATATTAGGTGCCGCCTAAAATTTTCGTCGATCATCACGATCTTATTGAATAAATTCAATGTAAGCGCAAGCTCTTCTTACTTTTCAATATCAGATTAATAACGCGGAATAGAAACTTTTTTATAATTAATAACGAAATATGGCGTAAGGGACAAGAATAACTACAATAAAAGTAACCAATGGTTCATGTTACAGCAAAATATCTACATAGACACAGAACGGCCCATTCAAAGCCGAGCTCCATTTCCTCGGACCGGACCGTGTATACCATTAGGAATTTATTTTGCTGATTTTCTACTTATTATACTTGTATAGATTTAACAAAATTTAACTCAAAATCCAAATAACATGTATATCAAAGTTGGAATATATGACGTGTAAATACACGTCGCATTAATCAATATATGTTTACGCGGCGCAATAGAGTGCTGATGTTTTCGTATAATATTTAAAGGGACCTTTTCACATATTTTGGAAAGTATTGTAGTTTGTCATTAAATGTTTTATCTTGATAAATTAAATCTTAAATTTTATCATTGAATCTAAAAAGCTCTAGTACAACAAACAAGAATAAAATTAAAGAAAGACAAACAACAAAGTAACCCCCTGCTGGGCTCGAACCACTAACACCTGGAGTAAAAGTTTATCGCCAAGACCACTCGGACACCCGTGCTGATACAATGAGTTATGTATTTTATACTTTATATATGCCACCCTTGTAGTATCACAAAATATAACGACAACAACAGAACTCTCCAGAGTATTCAATTGTTTCGCGTTGCAACGCTTTATAATTTTCAGGTTTTTAAATCGTCAACAGATGCATAAAATGGATATTTTATAGCATGGTTAATGTTCAGTATAACTGTCTCTTCACAAATATCATAACCTACAACGAAAATGTGCGAACATGAAACTTTTTTTATTTTATAAATTTACCAAAACGTGAAAAGGCGCCTTTAAATTACAACTGGTCTTTTCAAAGTTAGCATTTTAAGCATGTGTATGTAGTCATAACCAGTTCGTTTCAAAATAGATAATTCTATGAGTAAGATATGAATGTGTTGTGTATAATCATTAGCATAATGTGATACCAACATATTCATTTATAAACATACTCGGGTTATTGTATTTATAAGTGACAATAATGTTGACTACAATATATCTAAAATACAGACATATATGTTCCATTATATTATTACACGTCATTTCACAAAATATGAATGTGCACAACCAAGAAATATTTAATGCAATATTGGATAAACATCATCAAAGTTTACACAACCTATAACTTCTCATGAAGTCAGTTATAGATAATGTTACTTCTTGTTTGACATGCAAATATAATTTACGTAGCGATGTTTACAGCATTCGCTCGGTTGATTTTCATTGGATCCGTCAACAAAAACACAAGTATTAGAAACAGGCCGAATCCTTTCGCAATTATGTCTCTCTCTCTCTGATTCTGTTATGTCAATTCAAATTTTTGTTCTATTATATTGTTCTATTATATTTCAATCTTAATTAATTTACTAATTAACTAATTTTCTTAAAACATGCACCACTTGTTCGACGCGGATGTTTTATGTCAACCATGGCGATGATATTTGATTAAGGTTACTTGTATCATCTATAATAATTAAATAAATCTTCGATAACAGAAATGGTACTTTATCTTCATTGTTCACGTTGTTTGAATGTTGGTAAAGTTATTTATTCCGGGTAATTGACATACACTGTCGAACACTATATAATGTCAATTACTACTCTGTATGTAATAGGTAGTTCGAAGATGAAAACGTCTTCTTTTATTCTCAAATCAGACAGCGTTTGAATTAGATCGTCCTTCTGATAAAAAAGGTTAACGTCAATGCCCAATATATCAAATTTTGTCACATCATACAGCCGTGCCTTGTCGTATATTACATTTTGAGATTACAAAAAATTAAAAATTAAACGTTTCCAATAGGATATTCACTTAAGCAAGCATGATGGCGATTCAATAAATAAAGTAGCAGAATGCGTAAGATCTATGCAGAAGTCGGAAACAAGAAGAATAGTATAATGATATGAAAATTTATCAATATTTATTGATTAGGAGGATTATGATGATAATGATGGTGATGGCGATGAGGAGGAGGAGGATGTTGAGTATGATGATGATGATGATGATGATGATGATGATGACGACGACGACGACGACGACGATGATGATGATGATAATGATGATGATGATGATGATGATGATGATGACGACGACGACGACGACGACGACAACGACGACGACGACGACAACGACGACGACGATGATGATGATGATGATGATGATGATGATGATGATGATGATGATGATGATGATGATGATGATGATGATAATGATGATGATGATGATGATGACGATGATGATGATGATGATGATGATGATGATGATAATGATGATGATGATGATGATGATAATGATGATGATGATGATGATGATGATGTATATGCTTGTTTATATCGATCTTATAGCATAAATATATTAAAACTTGTTATACTCACCAAACTGTTGAGCGGTCGCCTTGTTTATAGTTATTTGAACAGTCAACAGACATACATACAGCAGAAACAATCCAAATGTTTTCGCCATGTTTTCTTCTTTTACTGATACTTTAACGTCAATAATTATTTCAATTTAAACTTTATTTTTGAACTTCAAAGAATACCATTTCTACAAAATGTATAATTTTGCTGATTCTGATGCCCAAAGCTGATTCACTCTTAGATTAAAGCATATTTCAGTGTGCGTGCTTAGTTTTATTTTTCTTATCACGGATCTTAATTCGCATAATATTTTTTTGTATTCATAACAATGCGTTTGCCTTCGAACTTTATTTCAGACGTTGTACCTGACATTTATATAACAAGACAAATATCTATCAACGAGTTTAACCCAATTGACGGCGTCTTGTGATCGAGTCGTTATCAGTAGCATTGGAGAACAGAGGTTAAAGGGACATTGTAACATATTGGTACGTTAATTGTTGTGTTAAATAATACATGTGCATTCGTAGCATCTGTTAAAACATTAAATCATTTTTATTCGAGATTGTACCTGTACAGTGACTATTCGACTCTTTTGTGGAACGTTAGACAACTTAACAATTTCAATGTGCATGTGATATTCCAATATGCATGTGGTAGATTCTTTAATGAAACGGATATGCAATAGAATAGCGCATAATAAACATTCAAAATTTACCAACAATATGGAGAAGGATAAACGCGAAAGTATGCAGTCTTTAATGTCTGATATGGTGTCATTATTTTGCTCGAAGGTTTTTAACTGATGTTCATTTATTTCTTCCGTGTAAATGAAACACTTTTTGCTTCATAAATCTTATGGTCGATTTTAGAACTCCAAATAGAATTGAACGATTCAAGACGAAAACTATTCAATCTCAAATTAGACTGCGTTTGATTAAGGTTGTTTTGTTATCTGTTCTGAGCTTTGAAGTCAACGCCTATGATAGCATATCGAACTTTTTCCCTTCATAAGGCCTAATCGATAAGCATATTCAATATTGAGATTACAACGACATTAGGATAAAACATTTTACATTATGCATGCATGCGTTTTTAGCAAACGTAATACATTACGCTACTGCGAGGTCAAAAACAAAATAAATCACACCAATGTTTTCATAAACCAAAAACGTGACACCAGCTTTGAGTTGATGCGTTCGTAAATAAAGAACTTCTCTAAAATCAATCTATTATAAAAGTTGCTAATAACTCGTATTGCTATAGATTTTACAATAATGATTGGTTTAGTTTCGATCTCTGGCAGACTTTTATCTTAACACTCTTTCTTAGACGTTGACAAACACAAACAATATACGTTTGCATGAAGCTAAACATTTAAACCAGTTTTAAATTGATCATATCAATAATTCTTGTGTCGTTCGCATGCATGTTTAGCGGTCCAGAAAAATTGCAATCTGGATGCATAACATTTACAGAGCGTTATCAAAATACAGACGCGAATGTTTGGCGTAAATATATCCACTATACACAGAGGGGGTAATCACGTGATAGTCAAGATGGCGACGTCCATACCGAAACAGATATTTTTCGCCGTTGTATACCCTTTATTACTTCTGTTTATTTTTTAAATGACGCTCACTTTCCAGCCATATCAGTAAAAGGGTGATTAGCGTTTATTTTGTATTTAAATTCGCTTTATATCTCGACTTTACTCCCCGCAAATTTTCTTAGTGTAGCCCTAATTAGGTCATCCCGCTAAGAAATTTCGCATCGAGTAAAGTCGAGATATATAGAGAATATTACTAAGAAATAAAAGCCAGTAACTTTCTTCCTAATATGGCTGGAAAGTGAGCGGAATAAAAAAATAATTATGCAAGTAATAAAGGGAATAAAACAACGAAAAATACCTGCCTCGGCATGGTCGTCGCCATCTTGTTTGTCACGTGATTACCCCCTCTGATACAGAAAACGATAAAAATAAGCAATTATCTTTTGTCCACTAATCAGACATTGTTCCAAAAAATGCCTAGCCGATATTTTTACTTTAATACATCTTTTCTTGAATAAATGTTCGATTTTTAAATTTACCCAACATATTTCTCATTCTCTGGATGGCACGAGCACAATTTTAAAATGAGGTTGTTTGACTGTTGCTAAAGGCGTAATGCTGATTACAATTGGGCAATGAACTACAATTATTTTGTTAACCAAATAAACAATGTCAATCAGACGAAATACCAACAATAAATCTGCAACCACATATTTTGTTATTCAGTCAGGATTTAGATATTGCATCTAGAAGCAAACGTTTTCTTAGTTCTGAACAAGGTATGTTTTTGTGTTATTGTTTCATTAAATATTATTTAAAAGTATACTTTTGAATAATTACTTAACAATATCTTCAAAACAACGTTATGAAGCGCATTATCCTTTATGCGATAAGGACAAACTTACGATAAATGATAACAAACGACTTAGCTCGAGAGGTTTGTTTAAACCTTTTTGCTTGTTGAGATAAGAAACGTTTTTACAACACAGAGCATCTAAAGAATCAATTGCTTGATTGAAGTATTACAATCGCACTAAGCCGGGCTTATCAATTATTGTCCTAATCTGCATGCCTTTCTTAATATTCAAGGACGTCGTCAGGTGTTTTGACACAAAAAACATATTCGTCCAGCTAAATGAGCAGTTGCAGTTTCCTAATATAGATGTGGTTTGTAATTCGCGTATAAGGACAGATAAGAACATTAATTAACATTAACTAGCAGTTGCATTTTTCTTTCAACGATGCTTTAAACTCGTGAGGTTCAATATGTGATAGAAGATAAATAAAACTTAATAAACAGAACATATTCACTTTGCGGACATATTTTATTAAGTTGTTGCGATATCGTTTGAAACGGTTAACAAAAAGGTTGACTTGAATTGTGGATCTGCAATCACAAAACCTCATTGTGTGCCCCATAAAATGTTTGTGCTAACTTATATCGTATTTTTGCTATTAATTTAAAGCTCGTACAACTCTTTATATTTTCAACATCGCAATCAGACTCTGTCAGCGAAAACAGTATTCGATGACATTATCTCCATATTTGGAATATAATATAATACGGCGTTTTGAAAAGATATAAAGTAACATGTGAAACATTAGTTGCATCTGTAATAGAGAAGCCGATGGTCAAAACGATGGTCACTACACTATCGTGACAACAACGTATAAAACACAAAGCCGAGCTGAAAACAGTCCGTGTTTAAGCCGGTTTTATACCGAAGATACTATTATAAATTGAAAACAATCCAACACAGAATTCGAAATAATATTTAACATGTTGTCACAAAGAAAATACACGTAGCATACATCAAAATATGTACACACTGCACATAAATGTAGTTGTTTTGTATTTAATATATTCGTTCAATATGGTCTGTTTATTATAGATGTTTAAAGATCCTTGATGGACTAGAATAATTCTTTTTTATTTGACGCACACAAACAAATTGTATTGTATACGTGTATTTGCACCCTTGTGTGTTCACATAGCATTGGCCATAATCAGCAGTGATCAATAAAGATGTATATAGTAAACATAATTATGCAGCTTAGGGAAAAATATTGATACAAATATTTAATGGCGGATAAGTTGCTGTAATACCACAAGGGGCCAGACATTCCCTAAACTAGGCCTTGAACAAATGTGACAATATCATCAATATAAAAATGTGAAACTCCAGCTTCTGCAGCAGTATTGCATTCTCGTTATGTACAATTAGATGGTCCTTCATTTTAGGCCAACCAATTGAAAAAAACAGTACCAAACAGCACAATACAAACAACATATACACATATATAAAGCTGGGGTCACCGCCTTGGAACGGTCAATGCAAAAAACTTGGCCCAGCAGTATTCATGATACATATAAGTGTAAATAAAATTTAACCTCATAGCATTGCAACTCAAATTAAACAAAAATAAAAGACAATTAAAATGCATTCAATTTAATTACCATTTAATTACTCAATGGTAGGAAAGAGGCCAGAGCAACAGAGTTACAACTTTTTTAGGAACGATGAAATAAAACTACGAACAAGTGCCAACTAAGTCCCTTCTTTTTAGAGAAAGATTTAAGAATATAGCAACATAAATTTAATATTTCAGATCATCATCGCGCAAACACAGGAAAAAGCAGAAATAATGGATGTAAAAGATCCATATTGCATAGCTTGGTTGTTTACCACAAAAAGGACGAAACTTAGATTGCGTGAAATGCAGTTAAAGTTCGTAAATACTGCACACTGTTTTGTTTGAGAACCATAAATATGAACACTTTAAAGGGTTTTTATCTTTAAAATGAGAAAACAGATAAGACCGATATTTTCATTTAAAAAAAGCAATGCGCTCGTTCTTAAAATCCAATGCTGGCTTGTTTCTAAGTTTAAGCTTTAAATTGCATTTATCATTACAGGTTTGACACAATGTTTGTATTGGGTTAATCTTCGCTGCAAAAGTTTTGCACAACTATGCCATACTTTGAGCTGTATCTCTATTAATGTCATGCATGTTAGATACATAACCATGTTTACGCTAAGCCCAATCTTAAATGTGTGATATATCTGCCGTTTGTTTGAGTGTGCGTGCGACCATGCGTGCGTGAGTAGGGGCGGGCGTGCGTGCATTCGTTAAATTTAAATGAACAAATTTAGAAATAAATTGACGATATAATTAAAAGAATGACACATGCAGTTTTTAAATATGTTTTTTTTTTATTTAACCTTTTTGAAATGAGAAATATTTCATTGGTCGCAAAAAACCCCAAATATGATGAAATTGTACCGATTCACGAACCATACTCGTATGTTTAGTGGATCTTAATCGGAACAACTTTCTGTCTCATACATATTGTTGTTCCTGGAAATAATATCATTACAATTGTATGGGTTTTTTTTGTATCGGGTATCTGCTAAAAGCCACATAACTTGACATGAACTACAAGGCATATTAAAATTAAGTATAAATAAGAAAAATATTTTATCTATGCCAATTAGAATACATCTGGTGGTTACAAGGTAGAAATCCGTCTCATTTGCGCTTTAAAACTTAAAAATAATCGCGTTTATCGAAATGGACGTATAACTCTAGGAATCCTACTTTCGGTTTTAAAAGCGGTAGCGTTTGAAAAATAATAAATTACTTGCTAACTAGGCTATAGATTTAATTATATCTATGCCAATTAGAATATATCTGGTTGTTACAAGTTAGAAATTCGTCTATTTTGCGCTTTAAAACTTAAAAATAATCGTGTTTGTCGAAACATACGCATACGTATAGAAATCCTACTTTCAGTTTTAAAATAAAAAAAAAATTAATTACTTACTAACAAGGCAATATATTTAATGACAATTTTGCACACTTTCAAATTGAATCTATATGTATAGATAAACATTTATTTCATTTCAAGGTGTGTGGCTTTAAAACTTTAAATTGAAAAATACCTTTCAGGGAAATATGTCACATTTGATCAATAAAGTTCTTATATGCTCAAAGCTTGAACTCAATAAACCCTTGGAGTATGTTGGCCTTGCCTAAAGATTACGATATGAAATTTACGCGGTACTGTGCCGGTGCATTCGTTGAATATTTCTACTGAATATTGTAGCATGAAAACAAATAAAATATTCTCGAAGATAAACTTGACATTGATCTAAAATTAGACAACGAGCACAGAAATCTTAAGTCAAGTTCACAAGTGCAAACTAAGAAGCCGATAGATAATAAAATGAATAGCAACCAATGATTGAATCAAGATTTTCACAACAAAGGATTGACACCGGATTTACATGTACGCGAAAATATATTTCAAAATTATCTCAACAATGTCCCCTTTGTCGAAGTTAATCCGCAAATAAAATACTCTGATATTATTAATCCGAACAGTATATAGTAGTTTTTGATGACTAGAAAGCATTTCTAGGTAGCATACGATTTTTGGAAATTAATTAGGTTTGATAAAACATGTACACGACAATTAACACACACAACATATTTTAGTAATTTTATTACATTTACACATACATTAAGTATGATTATATTCCCTAGAACGTGAGGACTCGTTAAGATCAAACTGTGTTCTTGCATTTTTTATTTATATTTTATATATTTATATATATATATATTTTAACATAATAGGACCCATACAGAAAAGATAAGGTTTATCCCACACCTATGTTTATCCCACACCTAAATGTGTGGATAAAAGTCATATTAGTCGTATTCAACTATTCATTACATTAACGTCTTCATTTCATCACCGATTCACTTCTGATTGATACTGAGCTTCCTTTATGACAATACGGTCAATCTCAACTATGTATGGCCCCATTACCAACCCTGGGGCGCCCCGCCCAAATAGAGCACGCCCACCCAAAATTTAGTTTTAACATAACTTCTTTATTTATTCACCAATTGAATTAAAATAATAATAAACATCTCTTATAACAACACAATCTATCTCGATCATCCATGCCCACATTACCTACCCCGGGGCCCCACCAACATAGGCCCTTCCCACCCAAAATTGCCTTTTAATATAACACCTATGCGGCGTGGGGATACGCGTCGGCCTCTGCCGCGCCATTTCTAGTTAATATATAAACCGCGACGTTATCGAAATATTCTGATGAAAAAAGGAAAGTTTTTTATTTCACTCCTTTAAGTACGCCGTGCTTTAAATGAAGTTATGTTTTGGATATATAGAAACCTATTCTTTGTATAGCATAGGCATTGTGTTTGAGCATCACGGGATCTATCCCTGTACCGGCCACATATCGTGTGTGGTGACTGGTCATGAAATCCTGTTTACCCTCTACGGTCATTATTGCCATACCTCTAATTAAAGTAGTAATTGTCAGTTACTTCCATAAGTATGTGCACTAATTAGCTAGCACAGAAAAGGTGTGAGTTGGTAACGGCGATTTCCAAACAATTCCAGATAAAAAAAACAGCAACATAAATCAGTGTTTCGTGTCGTATGGTATCGTATCGTATCGTATCGTACGGATCTAAAGTTAAGAGAAGCAATTTGCTATTTAACGTGAACATAGAAAGAGCACACGCACGGGCAACCTAAATCAAATTGATTTTATTTATTAACCTACAATAAACTATAGTGCACAACGGTATTTTTAATGGCATATAGATGCGAGCTGCGAGCATCATCCTGCATAGATTCAGAAAGCCATACTTGTAGACGAAGCGAAGATAAAAAATGGTATAGTTGGAGAACGAGTTACTGCCAAATGCATGAAGAACAAACATCACATTAGCATACCTTACCGATTATAAATAGTTTTATCTAACTTAATTTTAAATGCTATATTTTGAGCGCAAAAGTAATTCGAGGATTGGTGGTATACAGATTGGATCCCCGGCCATGTGGGAAAATGTCATGACAAAATTTCGATTCAATTTTATGTGCATTTTTTAAAGGTTCACATTCAATCTCTGAAAAAGCCTGACTTGGTTAACGGATCGCCTTAAAATAACTTAATTACTGTTGATAGCGGCGAAAACAACTATACAAGATCGTACCATACTCAATCTTATATTTAATATGGTAGTTTTAGCGTTTTTGGGTCTTCCCCAATATTTTTGTAAAATGAAGTTTGACAATCACCTATTTCTAAAACTGAGTCGGTATCAGTTATATATGATACACATTCTTGAATACGGCAATTTTTGTTTGAGTTTAAAGTAATGGGAAGATAGAAACGTTAATGTTGTTCATTTAATAATGGGTTTTTAAGATATTCATTTCGAAAAGGCGTAATGTCTTGACATGTTGTTAAACTTCCTTGTATTTGTTTATTAAATGATTGCATAAATTGCGCTAAAGGCATGGACTGTTGACGATGTTATGTGGCTTTAAGCAGATATCCGATACCAAAAATTCCATACAATTTTAATGATATTTTTTTTCAGGTACAAAAATAAGTATAAGACAGAAAGTTGTTCCGATTAAAACATACGAGTATGGTTCGTCAATCGACACAACTTCATCATATTTGTTTTTTGCGACTATGAAATATTTCTCATTTCAAAAAGGTTAAATGAAAAAAAAACATATTTAAAAACTGCATGTGTCATTCTTTCATGCGTGACATAGATAGAGATGTAGTTGACACTTGTTCGTAGTTTTATTTCATCGTTCCTCAAAAAGTTGTAACTCTGTTGCTCTGGTCTCTTTCCTACCATTGAGTAATTAAATGGTAATTAAATTGAATGCATTTGCAATGCTATGAGGTTAAATTTTATTTACACTTATATGTATCATGAATACTGCTGGGCCAAGTGTTTTGTATTTACCGTTCCAAGGCGGTGATCCCAGCTTTATTATCCCCACGCTTTTTGAAAAGCGTGCGGAAATTGTGGTTATCTCCGCCGTCCGTCCTGGCCACTATCTCCTCCTACACTATAAGCATTAGAACCTTGACACTTACACACATGGTAGCTATGAGCATATGTGCGACCCTGCACTATTTGGAATTTTGATCTGACCCCTGGGTCAAAAGTTATGGGGGTTGGGGTGGGGCCAGGTCAGAGATTGTCACTCATTTTTTATGTTATTTTACATTAACTTCTTCATTTCTAAAACGATTTACTTCAAATTGATACTGAACATCTTCAATGACAATACGGTCAATCTCAACTATGCATGGCCCCATTACCAACCGTGGGGCGCCCCGCCCACATAGACCACGCCCACCCACAATTGCCTTTTACATTAACTGCTTCATTTCTACACCGATTTACTTCAAATTGATACTGATCATCTCTTCAATCGTGATACATCGGCTATCTCGGATTCCTCCGTAAGATAGGCCTCGTGGCTAACGGTCGCCATATTGCCTTGTATTACTACTTTACTACCCAAAAGGTTGTCAGTCTATTGTTATGAGGCTGTATACATGCGCGTTGAACTAGCGCCAAACTTTTTACCGAAACTTTGATATTAAGAGCACTATTAACGTTCATTTGTGTTGCATTTTGACCTATTATCCAAGTGATTTACTTTTCCATTATTATTTAATCACCCTATCATCCAATTTTTAAGATGAAATTACGGTGTTTACCAAACCAACCAAACCGAAAGTGAAACTGGATGCATTACGTTTCGCGATGTAAACATTAAATATTTGTTCAGTTTGAGGAAGCGAATCGATAATAGACGTTGGAATATGTATGCAATACAGACTATCATTGCCGATTGTAGTACTGGCTAAAAAATACCTTTTATGACAGGTCATGTATAGAACGTTAATCAAATGAAATAGTGTCCATAAATCACTACAAATGTCTGGGTTGTTCATTAACCCATTTATGCCCAGTGGACTCACCCATCCTTCTTACTTGGATCAATTTATTTCCAAAAGTAGGGGTGTCTGGTATATTTATTTCTATATTTAGAATATTTCTTACAGAAATTTCTTTAAGCAAACAGCGCAGACCCAGATGAGACGCGGCATTATGCGGCGTCTCATCTGGGTCTACGCTGTTTGCAATGTCCTTTTTTTCAGGACGCTAGGCATGAATGGGTTAATATAATTAATGCACGTTTCTGATCTAATTGCCTGTATCTAGTTGTAATTACCATGATATTGATAAAATTAAAATGTTTTTTTTTCATAAATTAACATTACATGTTTTATTTTTATCATTTAGGGAATAAATAATTGTATCATTATCATCATTAAATATTCTGAAAATGATCTAAATTATCATGATTACTTTAAAGTAGAATTTTTAAATTTTACTCATTATTTTTAATGAATCAACATTTGCTTGATTCAAAATAAAATGTATTAATAAGGGTTTCAGTTGTTAGTTTTAACCCTTTTTTAGTTCGATTAAATTTAAAGTACTAACTACGTACATGTGTGTGAAATGCTCTTTAGTTCGTTTCCTGGGCCTAGAACCAGTACTTGGGTGTCTCTTGGAGATTTCTTAAGAATGCTCCCACACTGGGGATCAAACCAGTGACCTCCAGATCATTAGGTGGACACCACATCCATTACACATCAGCGACCTTTAATTAGTAAATTACTTTAGTATTGCAGCATTATATAATGTAATGTTGCTACATATTTTTGGAAAATGATTAATGTGCAGTACTAAATGAATCTAAATGCATACAATTTTAATTGTGTATATTGTGTGATTATTAGTTACAAATTCCCTTTTTACAGGTATACTGGATTATGAAAGACTGATAAACATAAAATTGACAACTCATCTCCCCAACGATACTTTGTGTGGCTCATTCTCAGAACAAACCCATAGTCAGTGAGAAAACTACAGTGTAAAAAGACCACTTGATTGTGACAATTATGGCTGACCAAGCAAATGTTATCATTTAAAATAAAGAGAACTTCCAGTTCAATATACATTTTATACCAATTATGACATTGGCCAACACAGAAAATAATTATAAGGTTGATTTTCCCAAAATTGACTGTGTAACAATTGGATACTGTTTTAAGCTTCACTGTACTTTGTCTGAAAATAAAAGTCCTTTATGATGTAATAGAAACATACATATTTAATTTTTAGTTTTATAAGGATATATATATATATACATACATATATTATACTATCTTTTATCGATGGTCAATCAATTTAAGTTTAACTAATATATACATACACATTTTATACATGTGTATGCTTTGATTTTTTTCTATTGAAGCCAAATTAATATCCCATTAGATAGATAGATAATATCACAGCAGTATTTCTATTTTGTCTGCAAGTACTGCAGAAATCATGGATTATTATTTTACTGAGTCAGCCTTAATCTTTATATTATAATTGTTAAAACAGATTAAGATGTGCATTATACAATTGAGGATGCATCAAGATTAAAAAATGGTACATGTATTAATTAATAAAGAATCAATAACAATCAGAAACTGTGCTTTTTTTTCAGTATTGTGTGAAAGGATTTGAAGTAATGATGTGTTTTTGAAATATGATTTATGTGAATTTGAATAAATATATAAAATTTAGTGATTTTCTCAGACAAAAACTGTTAATTACATACTAAAGTATTCAAAATGTATTATTGTAATATTTATTCGAATTTTTTAGTACAAAAAGCACTTTTCCCTGGCATTTGTATTTATAGTAATTGCATATTTTATAATTCTGACAGCATTTATAAACTGTGTTCATGCAAGCATGAACACGGTTTCATTTTTTGAGTATTTAAACAAGAGGGCCATGATGGCCCTGTATCACTCCACTGCTGAAAAAAAGGCTGAAACAAATTTCTCTGCATGTGAAAATACTTAAATATAGGCCCTATTTAAGCACATGTACACTTTTGTGACCTTCTGGGCTGGGTCAAATTTAACCCCAGGGGCATAATTTGAGAAAACTTTGTAGAGGACTACTATATCTCACTACATACAAAATGTGGTAGCCCTAGGTCCTAGAGTTAAGGACAAGAATATTTTTAAAGTTTTCACAAAATAAGAAAGATATAAGCGTATATAATGTTCAATTTTGTGACATGCGGGTCAGGATCAAATTTGACCCAAAGGGCATAATTTGAACAAATTTGGTAGAGGACTATAAGATGCCACTACATACCAAATTTGGTAGCCCTAGGCCCAATGGTTATGGACGAGAAGATTTGTAAAGTTTTCACAAAATATACCCTATATAAGCATATGTTCAATTTTGTGACCCCCGGGGCAGGGTCAAATTTGACCCCAGGGGTATAATTTGAACAAATTTGGTAGAGGACTATTTGATGTCTCTACATACCAAATTTGATAGCCCTAGGCCCAATGGTTATGGACGGGAGATTTTGAAAGTTTTCACAAAATAGGCCTTATTTTAGCAAATTTTCAATTTTGTGACCCCCAAGGCAGAGTCAAATTTGACCCCAGGGGCATAATTTGAACAAATTTGAAAGAGGTACACCCCAGGAACATTCCTAAGAAATTTCATCAGAATTGGACCAGTAGTTTAGGAGAAGATGTTTAAAGGAAAAGTTTATGCATGGATGCACGATGGACACAGGACCTTTGGCCAGTGGAGCTAAAAATCAAATTAAACATTTAGTTTTGATTTAAAATCAGTTTTTATATGCAAGTGTCTATTTCACTTATAAATTAAAACAGCATATTATTCATTATTGAAAAGATTATTCCAAGCTTGATGTCATATTTCAACTTTGCATAGTGTAGTTAATTGAACATTGTATTGAACTGTATGGGCAGCTATATTTTTTAATTTATGTATGTTGTATTATACAAAATGCATTATTTCTACCACAAGTAGACCATATAAGGCCTACTGCTACTAAATAGGCACTGGTATGAATTTTACACTGTTTTTGATGCTCATACAAAACTTTAATTATTACTACACTTTAGTATATTAAATATTTTCAAGTTTTTGTTCAACATTTTTTGCAAAAGAAAAGAGTGTCTTAATGCATTTGAAAATATACTTAAAACAAACTAAAAATGCATTTTAACATACCTTTTTCCTGGTAAAGTGTATTTGGGATGATAAAAAATACACTTGAAGAGTATTAATGCTGGAAAAATGCAGAAAAAAATACATTTGTTTCTGTTAGAAGTGTGTCTTGTCTGCATTTTTAAGTGTATTAAATGCACATCAAATGCAGATAAATACAATGCCAATACTGTTACATGTATTGTAATGGACATAAAATGCACTTGTTCTTGTAATTAAATGATTTAGTGTATTGAAATAACCTTTTATAACGTTTTAACAATTAATAATACCTTTTTATATAAATTTTCTTTTGAAATGTTACACTTAAATGATTTTTGCACCACTAGTAAGAGATATAATTTGTGCTCATAATGCTTTATCATTACACTACATAATATCATTTGTTGTATGAAAATTACCCATAAAATTCATGTGAAAGCTCAAGAAATCAATAGCAGCGTGCTATACCCTGCTCCTTTTTACATGACTTGATGGTATTTAATCCCCAATTCTACATGGCTAAGGGAAAATTAATGTGCAGATTTGACAAATAAGTCTTAACTGGGATCCAATAGGCAGACTTTCATATTACTTGTATTTAATTTAAATCATGATCTGAATTGCTCTTTGGCAAATCTTTGTTGGTCACAGTATTCAACTGAATTTTGTTCACTTTGTAGTGATTATATTTTCTATATTTATCAGACAACATCTTTCTTCAAAAGTTTAACATGATTGCTTGGTTAATTTAGAAACAAGATCAATGCATCATAACATAATATGAAAAAATGTGTAATAGTAAAAATGGCAGCAAAAAAGCACTAGATTATCTGCCTTAAATCTGAGACGATATGTTGATGTATTGGAATTTCTCATAAATAATGTGCTCCATAGTTGTATAATTGTATAGTCGCATGCATGAGTGGTGTCAATGTCACAATACCAATTAAAGCCTATAATTTACTAAAACAATTTGAAGTTTGATGTGAGTTTTTTTCAAGATCTGTTATATATAATTATATATACATGTATATATATATTGTTGAAAAGTTAACATGCAATAAGTTTACTGTAATTAAGTGACAAATAGTTTTACTGATTTGGTTGGAGGCATATATGCAGATATATCATGGTTTGTGCAGAGGACAGTAGCAAAAACAAGAGCTGTCTCCGTAGGATGACATACGCCCCCGATAAACGCTTTAATAGAAGTTATGAGCATTTTTCAAAACCTAAAAGCCGACCCTAAGTTCAAGGTCAAAGGGGTCAAAATTTGTGTGTGTATGGGAAGGCCTTGTCCATATACACATGCATACCAAATATGAATGTTACATCTGAAGCGACATAGAAGTTATGAGCATTTTTTCGAAACCTAAATGCAAAGTGTGATGGATAGACAGACGGACAGTGCGATCACTATATGCCCTCCTTTGGGGGCATAAAAATGTGTTTCACATTGTTTTGGTAAATGAGTAATGTAGCTAAAAGAACAGAATCATCAATTATAAAGTTATTGATTATAAAGTGTTGCTGGCATATTTGATGCATTCATCTAGCTAAAAGAAGGTCCCTGTTTTATCCCCACTGGCACCGAGTGAGGGTTCTCAAAATCTTTAAACAATATGAATAACTACATATAGGGTCGAGAGCCTTGTTGATATGGGGCTATAAACACCTGAAATCAAAGCGACCCAGGTTAAAGGCCGAGGCCAAATAAATAAACCAGAGGCCGCATGATCCTGCTATACTCTGAACAAGTATTGTTTCTTCTCAGAAAACTGGCTTAAGTGTTTTACTAAGCTTTAGACTTTGAGTTTCAGTGCAATCAATCTAAAATAAATTGGTCAAATTAAATAATAATTTGTAAAAAATAAACATTCTGCACAAATTCAATTATTTACTTTACCTGTGTGCATGAATCATTTCAGTCTTGATGGTTAGTGAACTATGTCAAAAGCACCATAGCTATGAAACACTTGTTTTTTTTAATTGTGCAATGTTCCACAGAAATGATGCTGATGATTATTCTACACGATGATAAATTCCATTTTTACCAACAATTCGGTTATTCCACTACCAGTTCACATGCTTCATACACAGTTGAAAATAACACTATTTCACTCAACAACCGTGACACATGTACTCAATTTTTCAACGTTTCGCAATTAAAATTGTCTTCTACTGTTATTGTTGTTGTTGTACTTTTGCAAGTAGTTCGAAAGATGGCGACCATTAACCCAGAGATTGATTTATGAAATAAATCGTCTGCTGATCCAGAGTGATCATCTCTTATGACAATACGGTCAATCTCAACTATGCATGGACACATTACCAACCCTGGGCGCCCTCGCCCACATAAGACCACGCCCACCGAAAATTGCCTTTTACTATAAATTCTTCATTTCTACACCGATTTACTTCAAATTGATGCTGAACATATCTTATGCAAATACGGTCAATCTCAACTGATTATGGCCCCATTATCAACCCTGGGGCGCCCCCTGTATCAAACATGCGGCGTGGGGATACGCGTCGGCCTCTACCGCGCCATTTCTAGTTCTTATATGTGTATTTGTTGTTTGTATTGTGCTGTTTTGTACTGTTTTTTCAATTGGTATCTTGCCTAAAATAAAGGACCAACTAATTGTATATAATGAGAATGCAATACTGCTGAAGCAGCTGGAGTTTCACTTCTTTATATTGATGATATTGCCACATTTGTTCAAGGCCTTGTTTAGGGTATGTCTGGCCCCTTTCATGTGGTATTACAGTAGCTGATCTGCCATTAAATATTTGTATCAATATTTTTCCCTGAGCAGACATTATTATGTTTACTCTATACATCTTTATTGATCACCGCTGATTACGGACAATGCTACGTGAACACACAAGGGTGCAAATACACGCATACAATAAAAGTCGTTTGCGTGCTTCAAATAAAAAAGAATTATTCTAGTCCATCAATGATCTTTGAACATCTATAATAAACAGACCATATTGAACGAATATATCAAATACAAAACAACTACATTAATGTGCAGTGTGTAGTGTACATAGTTTGATGTATACTACGTGTATTTTCTTTGAAACAATTATGTTAAATATTATTTCACATTCTGAGTTGGATTGTTGTCAATTTATAATAGTATTTTTGGTATAAAACAGACTTAAACAAGAACTGTTTTCAACTCGGCTTTGTGTTTCATACGTTGTTCACGGTGTCTAACCAATACGGATAATACTGGAAACATTTGTACTATTGCGGATAATACGCGAAACGGCAACGGATCATGTCGGAAAATAAACAAGGTAAAATGCAGGATGCGCCTAGTATTGGAAGCGAAATTTGCCACAAAACCGCGTTAAAATGCCAATTACTATTGCTCTCGTAACATTGTGGTCTTTCAGCTAATGGTTTACTTCAAAATCTGTTGTGTAAATAAAACCTTTTATCAAAACGAACGAAAACAAATGAACCATACCTACCTCATAGTCATGAACTAGTTTAAAATACTTGCTTTTTTGTAACTGGAGAGAAAAAACCCATATACTACTACTACTTTTCATTGTTGTTATAATCATTCGGAACTATAATGAAATTGTAGGAAATTACTGGCAACTTCAAAAACGTGAGTATTTGCGTTTTAAAAGGGTCGCATATTGATTTCACAGGCACCGGATAACACACGAAACCACAAATTTTTGGCACCGGATAAAGTCCGGAAACACAACACTGTATAATACACGAAATCGATTGATACATGTACAGATTATTACTTGCTTTTCATCATGTTTTATAAACAACATGTTCACATCGTATGTTCAACGTTTAATATAGTACTTGAAGTTGATGACAAGCCATGTGCTTGTAACTGAAATATATTCATAACGACATGCGTATATAGGTGTCTAGATTGTGAGAGACAAAAATCGTACAGTAATCATTAAACGCAGATATTTGTTACGCGTATTATTTCTTTAAGAAAAGCTTATGATCTGTACTTCCAGGTAATGCGCAATAGACATTAAAGCACCCATGAAATGTAATTTCACTAGTACCACCTGTCGTATATTTTAATTCCAATTTACCGCTAGATTTATTTACATTTAACTTTGATTTTTAGGAGATGGCTGAATTAATGTAATTTGTTTGGGTGTGTATTTCTTTGTTTACAGAAATCATGCATTTGATTCACCATCGAAGCGCGGAAAGCGGCAACGAAAAACTAAACGGTCCAATATAAGTAAACCGAATGAAGTCGCAAGGGGCTGTTTGCCAATACGTTGCCACCTCAAATGTGATGAATCGAAGATTCTGCCGCCAACCACTCGTCTAGGCATAACATTCAGGACAATAGGATAGTGTAAATTTTATTCTGTCAACCTAAAAAGAGACATTGAAGCTAACTTAATTAGGTTGAGTCAGTGTTCGAACCTGCAACTACCACATTAGGAGACCAAACTGTTCAACACGGAATAGAACGAACTATTTTTGACACTGTAATAAACAATTTTATTCAGTACACTGTTTTTTAGGTTTATTAATGCTTGCATGGTTTATAGTTTATACCAAAAGCTCATTACTTAACAAACACTTCAAGAATGTGTCTTTTAAAGTTATAGACAGACACGTTTAAATGTATAAGTACACAATTTCAACATATTTTGTACAACTCAAATTCCATAATGTTAAACTTTACCTCAAATCATAGACTTTTGCCACGTAGTGAAACTCTTTTTTTTAATAAAATCAAATCTTTGTTTCAAATATTTTCTAACATTTATAAAATATAGAGAGAAATGAATACGCTTTTATTAAAATATTTCAGAGTTCATAAGATTAATTTTAAAATGATGTCATTTAACATTGAACGATGTATGAAATGGTAACAACTATGACAAGATAAGGGATATCATCTATTTATGTTGATATATTTTTATTTGATATGAACATATCCTAACTTTGTTCTCTATACTGAAGTCATCTCAATGTCCACTAGTGTGCACATGCTTTAATAACGATCGCTGAGTAACTTGAGTAAAAGAGTTGTGTAAACACATTTTAATCGTGTTATATTACATTTTAATAACTCAGTCTTTACAGAGAACTGAATGTTCATACAATGTTGTGCCAGTCATTTTAAATCCTGATCCTTTGTGTTAGATCTATTTAGGTTCTTATAAAGCATACTATGTACATTAACCAATATGTGAGTCGTCATAAATTGTGTTTAATTAAAGCAAGTTCGTGCTTTTTTGTGTAATCCACGCTTATTTGTGTATGTTCCAATCGAAGTTTTGTTAAATTATGTAAGGCATTGATAGTAAACATAAACTCTCACAACTCACTTCATTGAGATTATTTGATTTATGAATAAAAATTAATCATGTTGTTTTAAAGTTTGTCAACACGGAAGAACATACGGATCTATGCACATGCATTTTGCAAGAGTGATCCTATATTGATTATGTATACTGCGAGGACATAGTCATTCGCTCGCTTTGGCAAGAGGCTCCATGGTACAAGTTGTCATGTGCCATGGTAAAGGGGAGATGCGAAACTATCATTGACTCGATATGTATGCATCTGTTACATATCAATACCAATAATCGATCCATAAATATTAAAAATATCAAGATGGGAATTATTCATGTAACGGAACTGTTTGAGATAAACACTTAACTAGCGCATTTACGTATAACAACAAGTCTCCGTGTGCGCATGTGCAAGTCTTTGCTTTCACAGATTCAAATCTTCATGCGTATACGTTCAACTCTCCATTTGCGGACATACACATACACTTTAAAAGAAACGTTAGGAGGAGAGTACATTTCCTACAATGTGGTTCTTTACATATCGCAAGAAAAAAATGACAAACAGTGGGTAACAAAACTAATGCACTACACATGACAAACAGGAACCTGACAAACGCACTTATGTGACCAAAACTTAGGTCACCGCCTTGTAACCGTCTATTTAAAAGCACTGGGGAAAACATTAAGCGCACTTACAGAATATAGAAACTTATGTGTGGAAAAGACTCAAACTAAGGATCGACAACTTAGTTAGTCAAGGAAACAACACAGTGTGTTGTTGGATCAACTTAGTAAATCTGCACCTCTGATAAAGTTGTAATTGCTCATGGGGACAATGCAGTTTGCTAATTGTAACAACAAGAAGGTCTTGGGTCTCACTTCTTTATATTGGGAACACGATAAAGTATGTCATTTCTAGGTTATTGCTCATGCGTTTGATGCATGTACATGTTATTTGAAAATAACTCCTACACGATAAATTGACACAAGATATGCCTTTATGAAATACTCAAATGCGTTGAAATAAATATTGAGATATCAGTTTTGGCGTTTAAATAATGCATGTCAAGTTTGTGCTTCATAATACAATTTTTTATAAGCTAGATTTGAACCAAAAGTGACGACGCGTGTTCAGTTTATTAAAAAATGACGTGTATTTCTAGCAAAATCGTTTGTTTCTGAAACCATAAACATGTTCACCTGTGCGTTTGTAACATTGTTGTTTGTTTCTGGATATTCAGTTCACACAAACGAATTTATTAACAAACATATGTTATTCGTGAAAAAATATGTTAAAATTCAGTTTTGATATCACGATGTATACATATTCAGATATGTATGTCCACAGTCTGCTAGATTCTTGCGTTTTCGAACATTGTAATAATAGCACTTCTTACAAACTGCAATAACTGTGCAATTATGAAGGAATTAGTTATGGTTCCTGTGAACTGCACTTCTTTTTAATGAGAATCGTATACAAATGACATTTGAGTCGGACATCTATCATTGTTTATAAAACATCACACTGAAAAAACTTATAATACGATTTACCAAAGAACAACATTAATTATAGTGAAGCAGCCTTCAGGACTTTTAACATCAATAAGTTTTAGTTTTATTTACTTGAATGGAATATGAAGGTAAGAAATAACACAAAACACATACATAATAATATGAATGTTATTTAAAACGCGTCTATATATATATATATATTTAATATATATATATATATATATATATATATATTTATATATATATATATATTATATATATCAACATAAAACTCCATAGGTAAGATAAGAGCCTGAACTATATATACAGCGATCAATGAGGGAAACACATCTAAGCACATGGAAGAAAAAGTAACGGTTCTAACACAGCGCTTCATGTTATTGAGATGTATGCTCAACATATAAATAAAGGAATCAATACTGGCATCAAGTCTTAAAATTTGGAAGCAAGATTTATAATTCTTGCAATTCCCCCCCTAAATGAGACCTATCTTGCTGTACCTCCTACCGCACTTAAACGCCAATCGTAAAGAGGGAACCAGACCACAATTGATAAGAAGACGATTTAGTCCAAATATCTTCCTCACGGAGTATTCCGAGTATAGTTGATCTAACACGATTGCACATCGTGTTTTATCTGCCGTTATGAACAGTGACCGTACTGACAGTATTGAAAATCTTGCTTCAACAAAAACTGCTTTCTGTCAAACAATCTCCACGCAGAGTTGTCGTTCCATTTTTTTGCTCACACATACAATTATGCTTGTTCCAGTCAAATCACTGCGCGGAGGTTGCCTGCCAAAATGTAAAAAAAATCTTTAACAGGTTTGCATGACCTAAATTAACAAAACATGCACGATGTAGTTGAATATATCAATTATGAAAACATTATGATGTCAGTTTGGCATTAAGAAATCAGTTGCAGATGTTTGAATCTGAGTCATATAGGGTAAAAACTAAGGTCACCAATCAAATCTAAGACAAACCATATTACCCCTCCTTGAAGCAACATTTTTACTCGATTTGGATGACACAAGGGCTGAATGTTTATATTTTAAATTATCTGGTTAGTTGCCATTCGGGTCAAGTTTGGTTCAAAACTTAATTGCACGTTAATCATTGAACAATCGTTTGAAATGTATTTGTGAAAGCTTATTTCTGATCATTTGAGTAATGAATTATTTGTTAACCAAGTAACAAATCTGTTTAAGGTAGTGATCCCATTAAAACATCCCGCGTTATTTTTCGATGTTAGCTCATGTCGACATTCATCGGAGAGTGTATTCGAGGCTTTACGTGCACGTTTGATACAATTCCTTTACAACTATCTTAATATAAACTTCCATACTTACTAAAAACAAATTAAGCACGTAAAGATGACTTTTACATATGCGTGTCCAATTTGTCGAAGAAGGCACTTCTTCTTTGTGAAATTCATTGACTATGTGAAATGAAGAACGAATACTATTAGGAGGCTAACAGTTTTTCCCCATCAACATATCCACAAATATAGGATTGATAGATCGGCCATACGTTTTTCTCGTTATCTTGTTTCCTATGCAAATATATATTTTACCTAAATCATCCAAATAGCTGAGCATTATCGCTGTTTACGTATTAAAGTTCAGTGTAAGGATGTGATCGAATGAAGCCCAAAAGATCAGATACTCAACCTGGTAAAGCAAAAGAAAAACAAACTCTCTTTATACATGACAACACATAAGTCATAATTCAAGGTCAGATGCAGGTGCTTTTATAATGCTCAAGGCAACGATCCATCGCCTTCGGATGTAAAGAAATAAACGAGTAAAAATATAGCATATTTTGGGATTACTTTTGCTTATTCCATGTGAATTTTTTTTATATAAATAAGTCTCATTGTTTGGGGCAAAATACTATGAATTCAAATACTTTTTTTGAGGAGATGACGTCTATATTCGGCTTGTTGTACTGAGAACACATACTAAACGTTTTTAGTCACTTCCCGGTGGAGCGCGTCTTATGTCGTTCTCTTTAATTGAAATGCATTAAGTTTTCCCGTGATCCTTTCCTCTTTTCAAATGAAGATTGAACATTGTGTTGCTGAGAAAAGTTCTACGTTTCTGTTATTCTTTAATTGCTTTCAGAAAACGAATGACAACAATTAACTGCACATGACACAATAACTAAGGACAGATCATTAGCGTGCTATTTCTGCGGGGAACTTTTTTGTCATTTACTTCTACACTTAAAGCTGTGTAACATGGGTGACTACATGGTAGCAACAGCTTGGAAAAAAACAGAAGAGCGTGACATTGATATGAATAAAATAATATCCCTGGGAGTAATTAAGAATAATCTTAGTGTCATCTTAGATGAGAAAGGTTGTGCAAAAGTAACACATTACCATAAAGATCTACAAGGCCTTCTATCGAGTTTGCACTGCCGCATTTACATTGCTTTGGCTTGTACGCAAGATACTATCTGTGGAGACATACACATATGTGTTAAGCTAAATGTGACAAGCATATTCGACAAGCTGACGTCGTTTCGCGTTCAAGATTCCTAATTTCTGGCGGACTCGAAAGTTCCTTGACGAATGAGCTGCCCGTACCCATAGAACTGCATAACACGGTATTTTAAATGATAAAGCGCGACGCTGTCTACAGCGCGATTGTGAAAAATTCGTAAATCTTGATTTATGGATAGGTCTTAATAAGCCATCTTGGGAGCACACGTAATAAATATGTGGCAAAAGGATGAGGCATTAAGGGAGACTAAAAATGCAACTTAATGAACTAAAAGAACAAGATGTGGAACTGAATGCTTACATTTCTCAATGGTATTTTGATGCTATTATAACGGCAGTGAAATCATTAGGAGGATACCACCACAACGATGAGTACAGATCTGTTTTTGAGGCACCTTCCCTTGCGCTTTCTCTCGGACATAGCCTTAGTAAGGCTTGTTGTATTACAACGGGGTATTGCAATACAAAGAAAAAGCTTTGTATCGAAAAGCGAAAGCGATAATTTCATTAAGTTGCATTGTAATAACTGAAATCGCATAATTTCGTCAATTGCGTTAAGATCCCTTTAAGAGAACGCTTTGAAAAAGTAAATGGCGCTTCCCGTCGTCAGGGATTTGTTCAGGATAAACTGTTAACTTCATGCCCGGTTGGCAGGACTATATTTAAAAAATATAGTCCAAAAAACAGGACAGACAGGTTTGGAAGCTACTCGCCGCGGATGTCACATTGGCGAGCATCATACTTTTCAACAGACGGAGAAGTACAGAGGTTGCTCAGTTGCTGCGGCATTCTAACCGAGAACGTTTGTATGGGCATGAGGCTAAGGATGCAGGGGTCAAATGTAGTGTGAGACCTGTAGAAAAACTGCTGTAGAAAAGATGTGTGCCACGTCTGAGGTATTTAATGTGGTTATTTAGATGTGTTCTAGTTAACGGTAAATATTTAAAATGTAGTATGGATGTGATGTCAGTCACTATTTAGGGCTATTTAAAAAATAGGTTCATATTCCTGATGCTACAAGTCATTTGCTTTCTAAAAAATAGTCCCGAATGTTTCTATGTATGTCGTCACATTCAGGTCGAACAAGAAAATCTGTCGATATCAACTCTTTTGAAGTCAAACTAACCATTTTAAGAATAAGTTTGTTATGAAAACATTTTCTAATGTGTAATAATAAATAATGTTCCGATTTAACTGGTTTTAACAGTCAAATTTTATTTGTTTAGATATCAAAAGATATCAATATGAAGTGTATTCGTTTAGATATCAATATATATCGATATGAATTGGCAAACATAAACTAAAACACCATAATTTTGAACGTAACGGGATTATGTCAAGGTCTTGAAATGTTTAATCTTGAATACCATATATGTATTTATTCATCCGACTTCCACTCGTTTATACACGATCATAGGAATGTCGCATGTTTACACGTGAACGCAATCATATTGTCGACTTCTATCAGATCCACACTTTAGGTCGTTTGTACTTTAACTTATGTATTTTAGCTCAATTACATCGAACGCTTGAGGCTTATTTAAACGCTCTCGAGTCCTTTTTTCTGGGTAGCATCAGTACTTGCAGTCTTTTGGGGAGACCTAAAGAACGCTCCTTGTTTTGTTTTGTTAAAATAATATTAAATGTGTTCATTGAATGTCTGCATGCCTCGTTAAGTACGTGTCAAACTGATAACGCGGCCCGTATCTCAGCGTTGATTGCGCAGTTCAGATGTGGTTAGAAAGTTAAAGACCTCATAGCAGGAGAGTTACATCGGCGATTCCGTCCCACGGAAACAGGCAGTTATGTGCCTGTGCTTGCTGCACTGCTAGATCCCTTCTTTAAGGATCTGGATTTCCTGTCGTCTGCGCAGCTTCACAAGGCAGACGAGGCTTTAGAAGGCCGGCTAGATGACATACCCCCACGTCTCCCTGAAACTGAAACAACACCGTCGAAGCGTCCCCGTCTGAGTTTCATGATGTCAAAATCGTCAAAACCACACACTGACAAACTACGCCGATAGCTTCAGGATGAAGCTGATGAGTGTGCATTACCTCTTGATTGGTGGCAACATAATCAAGGCCGTTTTACTCGCAACGCCATAGTAGCCCGCCATCAGAAAGGATATTTTCTTGTGCCAGACTGATAGTAAACAAGTTGAGGAACAGACTTACCTGTGATCTTGTGGACAAGATTATTTTCTTCAACAAGAACTGTGTGACCTTAAGCCAGGACGACACTGAAGCATAAATCGAATTAAAAAGGCGCTGTCACCACTGAAAGGCTTTGTGATGTACTTTGCATGGCTTATTGATAAGTTTATTCTTATAAAAGTACATGATATCGTTATTTTAAAAATTAAAATAAAAATAAAATTCTATGAAATGATGTTTTTCCTTATATTTGTTCTTGAATATTTGGTGTACTTTGCATGCCTTATTGATATGTTTCGTTATATAAACGTACATGCTATCCTTATTTTAAAATGTCAAATAAAAATAAAATTCACATGATGTTTTTCCTTCTATTTTGACCGATTACAGTATCGGTCATAATAGCCGACAGGGATACAATTATTTGATAGCAACGTTAATAAACAGCCTCGTATTCAGCAAACGGATATAACTTACAAAACAATGGAAGTTAGCACTTAACAACTTTCACTCTTTTCTGATATATTTCGCCTAAAACAATTCAGCTGTTTTATGCGAAAATTCGAATATTCAATTGAATGGATTTGCGACTATGCGAATAACGAGATAGGTATTTGATGCCATCCCAAATTTTATTAATCTTATTTTCAGTCTCATCAATCATGTATTATGAGCACCAAACTATTTAACTCTGTTTTTAAGATATTCCTCTTCTTTTACATTGATTAACTCAAGTTATTTTTAAGACATGTATATTAAGTCATTCAACACAATTTAATTAATACAATTAATCATGTAATATATTTCACGTGAGCATCGTTTTTAGCCTATTTGCAATGCAAATAGGCTTTTGTTATACAACATTTCGAAATAACATGGGGAAATGGTTGCCTTTTTGAAGCCTTACCTGATTTAGGGCAGAAGAAATAGATATTTAATATAGTATTCGGTAATTCTTATAATTTTTCATTTATAAACTTTTTTTTCTTCCAAGAATATTGCTTACACCGTTTTTAGTGAATTTTTCTAAGACCGTTTTACGTGAAAAAACGTAAGTAGAAACTAAATCAAATTTCGTTCATAAAACAATTCTTTCTTGTTGATAGTGACCTCACAACTACTTTCAATTTCCTTTGTTTACTTCTGGGAGAGGTCAAATCTTTACCTAACTGAATTCATTAGGCCCTGGTTTATGGATATGTAACATTTCATAAATTAATTAAAAATAGAAATTTACATAAGCTCAACAGGACGTCGGGCAAAAAGCACTTTCATTCGTTGAAAATGTGTAAGAAAAATTGCGGAGTACGATGAATGTTTTCTGATTATTCTGACATGGATTCTGACCTGCCTTTCTATGGATTTGATGAATAGAGTTGGAAAGTAATAGAGATGTGTTAATTGAAATTAAAATGATTTACTTTGAGTCAGAAATTGACCGATTTAAATCAATGTGATGTAGATAATGGGTGGACATAGGAGTCCCCCATTCACAGGTCGTACACAGTTGAAAGTGGAAATGGAGAGGCAGGAGCCATTAAACTTCTTTAAACTGTTTATTGTTGATGCCTTGATTAATTACTTCTGCAAAGTTAAATGGCCCATTAACACAACATAGAAAATGGGAAGAGGTAATATTTGCTGGAAATTGGAATGCTGACAATGGCAATATACATATAGGGCTGTTATACAGGTCAGATTTTGAATCTCTGCTAATAGTTAAATTTTAAATGATTATTTTTCTTTGAAACTAAAAATTGTAACAAAATATACATTGATTCAATATTAAATTGCTTTACAATGTACTGAAACTGAAGGTTACTGAACATAACTTGTTTTCTTACAAGCTTTATTACTTTATACACATTTTCAGGTAAACAAACAAACACAAAATAAACAAATTAAAACTACCATCATAATTTACAAGCAATGACAAATAAGAAAAATATAGGTTTTATAAACTGATGTCTTATAATTAGGGATGTCAACGAATATCCGAATATCCGAATATTCGGTCCTGGACCGAATATTCGGATACTGTTTTCCGAATCGAATATTCGGAAGAAAAAATAAAAAAATCGAGTAATTTCAAAGACTTTGTTTTCGTAAAATTTGCTTCAAACATTGTAAAAAAAAGTTGTTCCTCGTGTCATAATGTTTATTCCGGTAGGCGCGATAATGCGTCGCTATGGTGATGACAGTATACCGGTCATAAATCCCGTTAATTGCCTAAGACAGATACTTTGTGTCAAAATTATGATAGGTGCAAATCGCGTCGGCAATCAAAACACCGACCTGCACTTGATCCAATTACTCGAATTACATTTAAAATTATCAAAGATTAAATGAGTAAAGGAAAAGCCAACTTGGTGTAAAAAACAAATAAGACCGTATGGAAATTAAAACACCGACCCGTCTTGATCTAATAACTCGAATTACATTTAAAATGATCAAAGATTAAATGAGTAAAGAAATAGCCGAATTGGTGTGAAAAACAAAAAAGATCGTATGGTTATAATCACGTTGTCCAATCAAAAAGCTTTTAGAAAATAATTTACTCAACCTCTAATGAGTATTTGCATATCGTATGGTCCAAACTTTAATTAATTACTCAATATTCAATCAAGTATTATACTTAAAGAAATGTTTTGGGTATTTCGCCCTCATTTAATTGAAAATATTATAATTGCTACACGCATAAAGTAAATTTCTGTCCAAGCAAAATGCCACCTACGCCTTCCGCTGCTTGGAAGTATTTCACGACATCATCCGATAAGAAGTCGCCAATCCAAGTGACTTTTAAACGTGGCAACTTTAAAAGACTGACTGTTTAGTCTGTTAAACAGGTTCAAAGTGTGTTGTGGCTATGAACATAATTCGTTTAAGTTCAGCGTTAATTATATTTAGATCTAACTGTTTTGTCATGTAATTATTTTGTAGTCATGAAATATTATTGCTCTCGTTCTATTGTTGATGTACGATATTAATAGTTTAAAAACAGTTTTTGTCATTCAATTTTAACAATAAAAAGTAATCAGCTTCGAATTAGCGACGGCAACGATGTGTCAATATTTAGTCACTTCCGGTAAACTTCCGGTAAAAACGAAAGTAGAATTCATGGAGTAATGGTACGGTTAACAAAGTTGACTTTTTTCCAACAGATGTTGACCGAATATCCGAATATTCGTTCGGAAGGGTGACCGAATATTCGAATACCGATATCGGTATTCGTTGCCATCCCTACTTATAATAAATGAAATGCATCCTTTTGAAATACACCACCCATATCAGCCTCAGACTATCAATGCCATCGGTGCTCTCGTTCATTTAGTTAACTTCCGATCCCTTAACATTTACTTCAGCAGCAACTTCCCTGTATCTTGCAAATAGGCTTTCAACGCCATCGGCGCTCTCGTTAATAGTTATGTTTTGAATTTTACTGCTCACATGCGGCTAAATATATCCGTTTTGTCCTCTTGTATTCGAGATTCGACCATATATGTATCTATATAAATAGTCACTTTTACTATCTTGTCATCTTTTAAACACAGCCAACATGAACCAAAATTATTCGAAAGATCAAGCGAAAGACCTTTTACAATTTATTTTTCAACAATAAGACTTTGTGTCAATAAAACACAATAATACACAATTAAATAGTGTCATATTAAGTATAAAATAACGGTCATAAAAATCTTAAAAGTTCGGGAACAAGAAATTTATTGAACTATTTACGAAATGTACATTCTTAATCGAACTGCATTATTTTTCTACAAATCTGTAATATTTGGGACATTTGCAAATAATTAAAATAAGAAAGAAACATGAAAAATAAAAAGTGCCTGTATTTTGGACCGTACCCGGGACCTCGCAAAGCAAAAGCCCACTCGCTACCCCTTCATTACGAATCTTTTGAATTTAAAATGTTATTGAAACCCTATGTCGGTAAAACACGTTTCTGCTTAACATGCCTGTGTAACCCTATTATTATCTATATCTTACACACATTCTTTGAGAGCTAGATGTACCTATCTATGAAGCGGAATACACAGCATTGTACACTGATGTTGACATTTTGGATGATGAGTTAGCTTGTTAGTTGAACACTTGACCCTGCTGGTTATCGATATGCACTACTGAAACTAATTCACATGCAATTATGTTTTCACAGCATTAATAAATAGTATTAATTCTAATATTATTAATATTTATTGTTTAACCCGATTGTATCGAAGCTTTGTCGGCTAAATTACATGTGTGTTTTGAAATCATTTGAACTTGAATCTTATTTTCTACCATCAATATGAGGTATCCATAAGAAATGTGTTTTAAAGCGTTTGCGTTTACAAAAAGGCACGCTTCGCTCAAAAAAACTATTTAATAATTATCCCCACGCTTTTTGAAAAGCGTGGGGATATTGTGGTTATCTCCGCCGTCCATCCGTCTGTCCGTCCGTCCTGGCAACTATCTCCTCCTGCACTAAAAGCACTAGAACCTTGAAACTTAAACACGTGGTAGCTATGAGCATATGTGCGACCCTGCACTATTTGCAATTTTCATCTGACCCCTGGGTAAAAAGTTATTGCGGTTGTGGTGGGGCCGGGTCAGACATGTTCACTTATTTGTATGCCCCCGGTATGGTGAATTGGCCATAACGTTTGCAATATTGAAGATAGCAACTTGATATTTGGCATGCATGTGTATCTCATGGGGCTGCACATTTTGAGTGGTAAAGGTCAAAGGCAAGGTCATCCGTCAAAGTCAAAGGTTAAAAAAACAAATCCAAGGGAAGTAATAAGCTTCAAAGGGAGGTAAGTAATGAACCTGCCAAATGATTTTTTTATAAATCAACGCGGTGCAGGAGGGGGTATTGTGTTTCTGACAAACACATCTCTTGTTTTATGTTATTTTACATTAACTTCTTCATTTCTACATCGATTCACTTCCAATTGATACTGAACATCTCTTATGACAATACGGTCAATCTCAACTATGCATGGCCCCATTGCCAACACTAGGATGCCCCCTGTGTCAAACATGCGGCGTGGGGATACGCGTCGGCCTCTGTCGCGCCATTTCTAGTTATTTTATGTGATTGGACTTGCAGCTTTTCTTATTTAGGACAAATAGTTCATGCCGCTTTATATTCATGTTCATAATAGTAAAGTATTAAATGTAATATCAAAGAATAATTGATCTTCATGTGTAACACAAAAAGTCTAAGAATGATCAATATACATGGGTACCGTATACGAAAGCGTAAAATGTGAATTGTATTCGCCTGATTTGTTTATACCTTCATTACCATTGGTCAAGGGGGCTGTATAGGATTCCCTTTGTCAGTCTGTCGGTCTGTCGGTCGGTCTGTCCCAAAATTTCATCCGATCTTCACCAAACTTGGTCACACGTTGTATCTAGATGATGTCTAGGTCGAATTTGAATATGGGTCAAAAACTAGGTCACGGGGTCACTGAGATGATTTTAAACCGCAAGTTTGTCCGGACCATAACTATGCCATGTATCGTTAGATTTGAAAATGACTTTTGTTCACCATCATTGGACGGTGTGTCCTGCGAAAGTAGTACGTCGATATCTCCAAGGTCAAGGTCACACTTGGAGTTCAAAGGTAATTAGCTTGTCCGGGCCATAACTTTTTCATTTATGGTGGGAATTTAACATCATTTGTCACATTTTAGGTCAAAGTGGCCATACACGAGCTTGTCCGAGCCATAACTATGTCGTTCATTGTGAGGTTTTAAAACCATTTGGCACATGTGTTCAACATTATTTGACAGTGTGTCATTCGAAAGAATTACGTTGATATCTCCAAGGTCAATGTCACGCTTTGAGTTCAAAGGTAATAAATGGCCATGAATAAGCTTGTCCGGGTCAAAACTATGTCGTTCATTTTGAGATTTATAACCATTGGCACATTTGTTCACCATCATTTGACGGTGTGTCATGCGAAAGAATAACGTCGATATCTTAAAAGTCAAGGTCACACTTTGAGTTAAAAGGTCAAAAAGGGCCATAAATGAGCTTGTCCGGGCCATAACTATGTCGTTCATTGTGAGACTTTAAAACCATTGGCACACGTGTTGATCATCATTGGACGGTGTGTCATGAGAAAGAATTGCGTCGATATCTCCAAGGTCAATGTCACAATTGGAGCTCAAAATGTCAACATTTGCCATCAATCAGCTTGTCCGGGCCATAACTATGTCATGTCATTCATTGTGAGATTTTTTAATGACTCTGTACATTAATTTAATTTCACAGCCATAGAACGGCGTATCATGCGAAAGAAATCATGAGTTCAAAGGTCAAAATCGCCATAAATGATAATGGCATAATAATTCTTAAAAATCGCAATAAATTAGCTTCTCTTGTTTTGTGACGACAGCATGCAAAATATTCTGTGTCAAAGCAGCATGTGGAGGTATACGGCACGTCTGTTACAAAGCTGTTGATATGATAGGTTTTATATCTGATGTCTTACCATTTACACAAATCCACTTCAGACACTATAGAAGATGCGTAGGTACGTTCATACACTTAAGTTTCGAATGTCACATGACAAAAAAAACGTTATTTTGATATTAAAACATTATTGCTAATATACTTTGAATTTTCGTCGCATAAAGTTACATCTGCTTGTCTGGTTTAACGTCTAGCTTGATAACACAATATTGCCAAGCACCAAATTATCCCAAAGGATCCGGGAAATACCACAAAACAATGTCAGAAAATGTGTCCTTGTTAGTAAGCAAATTCGTGAATGTAAAAAAGCTTTATAAAGCAACACTTAAATGCAATAAAGCTCGGCATTGCCTGAAAAGCGACGGCAACAAAAGGTTCAGTCAATGCATTGTCTATGGTAAAGTATCAGAAAAAGGGTCAGGTCAGGACTCATCCTGTGCAAAAAAAACGGTCAAAACTGCATTTATATAAGGTTTAATATATTGTTTAAGGGCATGAAAGGTGTTGATTGGTGTACATTATATTTTTGTCAGAGAAGTTGATGGAACAAATCATGATTTATTTACTCTATCAAAGTTAATGCATTTTTCTCCAATATTTGTGACTTAAATGTTTATGATATTTGAGCTATTGTATCGAGTTGTTTTTGATTATGCCCCCTTCGAGGAAGCGAGCTAAAGGTTTTTATTGCTTTGCACCTGTCAGTCAAACAATATTAAGGTCGGTCCGTTGGTCCGAAGGCAATTCGTTTCCAAAATTAGGGCGCCTATTGATTTTGAGGTCAACATGTAAAAAGTGAAGTCCACGGGAGTTTGTATCATTAAACTGGTTTTCGCACAATATTTAGAAAACGCTTATATATAATCATCAGAATTGCTGACTCCTTCGCAGGAAATAACGATGACCACTGAGTATGTTAGAAGATAAAGGTCTCGTGCTTTCAACATGAATTTTACTTCCGAACGATTTCTATAGAATTCTAGAACCATTTTAACAAGTATGCTGGTAATTTTGACAATCGATCATGTTTTTTAAATCAAAAGATCAAAGATCGATGGCGCCCAGCCATACATGTATTATCCTTGTTACATTTGTTTTCATTTTTGCAATACATACACTAGTTTCATAGTGAAAATATATTTTTGTAACTTGAAATAAAATTTGCTGTTTTACATTTTGATATGATAAAACAGAGGGCGGGGTCGGAGTGGACATAAGAGTTCCAACTGTAGCGCTGCAAATACGTTTGAAAACGAGCCACATGCAAGAGCTTTATTAGCTCTTCAGAGTATGATTAAAAAACGATGGGCTCTTTTTAAAGAAATATTTTATTGATAAATGTGTTTTTCTGGTACAAAGTGTTATCATTAGATAGGTACAAAAGCTAATTATCAACATTATCGACCGGCGTCTTTTACCGGGCCGGCTCGCTCTGTTGGTACGGCGCTTGACTACACATACGTGGCTCGAAGCTCGGCCCGGTCACAACATGTATGGGGATAGGTATCCAAGCCTTTTTATTCGTCACTTTGTAATAAAAAGTCACCTTCAATGAAAATTCAAATTAAGTACACACTAAGTACAACGCGGAACAGTTGAATGTCAACATTTAGTTTATATATTTAAACACTTGTAAAACAAATAATTAATTTGGTTTCTGTGATGGGTTCTATCCATAATCGAAAAATAATATTGCTATATTAACAGCAACAATTGCTACACCAATATTTAATGATCATGAAGCGAACTGCACTTCGGACATCACACTTTATACGACATTATATTATATTATGCTATAAATGCCCAGCATTCACCGTCATTGACAAAATGGCCAATTACAAATATACATAGTAGGAGGCAATGTCGCTAAATCAGAAAATCAATGCAAACAATGGCGATTGTTACATGGAGTTATACAGTTGAGTGATGTGCAGTGAAGGGTTACATTAATGTACACATCAAATGTGGCAAAATAAATCACAGTTTATGCACACACAACGACGAACATAATGTACATTTCTACTCTTATATGCAGTGCAGTTGGTACGAATACCGGATTTAAGGGACTTGTTCACAATTTGGAAACGTGATGATTTTCCAATTCAAACTAACAGATTAATCAATAAATATTAGCAATATATTCATACAAGCACGATAACACTATGGAATGCGACAACTTTAAATAATATCGATCAATTTTTGTAATCATTAATACAAATTTGAAAAATAATAAAGCTTATGTAATGCGTTTCATTGATAATTTCAAAATAAATGCAGTACCAACAAGCGTTTAAAATTGTCTGTTACTACCAAAGGCCTGAGTGATTCAGTGTTAAAAAGTTAGTGTTTGCTACAAAGGTCCATATTCGAATCATGGTGAATGCAAGTTGTTCTGCTCTTATAAACTTGTTTTTTTTATCACGAGTTAATATAAAATGACGATCCACCAAAATAAACGCACTCATGAACTCTTTATTTAATGTCGTCCGCCGTTTATTAACATTTAATAGAGGAAACTGGAAAGTTCCGTATAATTAATTACGTCACAAAAAAGGTCGTCATTTCACAGTAAATTATGGATTATGTTTATTGTTATTTTCCACCGGTTCAAGCAGTGCATTATCGTTTTCAAATCACCGATATTTCCACATAAAACTACAAAACGCATAAAGTAACATTAATTTTGACTATTCCGCATTCTATACGTATGTTATTAAACACAATTTAATGAGATTTTTCAAAAGAATGGAACTCTGTGAACACGATCCTCTTTGACAGAAGTCCAGAATATATACAAAATACATACAGCTTCTAAAAATAAAACTACTATGATACAATTGTACACATCAATTATAAAAACAAAGAAAACTAAAATGTAATGATTAAATGATGGCTTTTATAATTTTTGGTAAGTATGCAATAACTGATGATGCGTCAGTAGTATAAAGTCTTGTTAATTATTGTATTTTCACTTAGTACAACTCTTTGGCCAGAATAATATATACATGTATTAACATCATCTAAGTCATTTCGTAAATATGCAAAATGTGTCAGTCCATTTATTTGCTTTAACCTTAAAATTTAAGCCTATCTTATATATTGTTCATTTAATATTGGGTTTGTTAGCAGAAGATTATTCGCTAATAGCCTAAACAATGGTAAAACAATCCTAAGTACATTAAAATGTCGTTATTGAATGAATCATAAACAGATATTAATTGACTATTCAGGCAAAAGTGGCAAGTACGAAATAAATTCAACAAAATGTTTAACTGAAGTTCCTGTCAGCCATTTTGCTAAATAGTTGAGTATATATAAATACAATTACATAAAATGTTCCTGTTCGGATGCATAGACTTGTATCATTTATAACTCATTGTATTCGTTTAGAGTTTTTGCTCAATAGAATGCACACACTTTCCAGTTACTCACACGCAATGTAATGTTATATTGACACCTCTTTCGATTATCACCATGATTGAATGGGAAGACGGTATGTAACAGTCTCTTTTGTAAATTATTACATTCTTATCACGTAGTCCTAGAAAAAGGTTTATATGAGCCGCAAACATTAAACCTCATGAAGCTCCTTATCCGTTCAAAATGGGTATACTTCTAATACTAAAACTTATACTAATGCTAAGGTTGGGAAAACATGTTAAATATAATTGCAAAAAGCAAAATACACATTTCAACGAAGAAAACTCTAGTGACAAATAAGGACTCTCCAGCACCGTAACTTTTTGGTTTACAACTAGATTTACCGTTAAAGATGTTTGGACTTTCAGCATCCTGTGATGTAGTAATAACGACTAAAATGTTGCATATTGATTGCTTGCATACTTGTCCATTGAAAGCTTTCAAATATTAACAAAGTAAAACTCCATTGCATAAGCAGAAGATGCTAATTTAGAAGCTCTTTATATACGGCAATGTGTTTGTTTCCATATACACGTGTATTCAAAACGGTAAATAATAAAAACAAATAAACGTGTTTAAGTGGATTAACGTCATGTGAGGGATACATGCTCAAAAAGGTGTATCTTCCATACGGTATCGACCACGCCCTAAACTTCCGTAACCAAAGCTCTCACGTGACCTCTGAACTTCTGGACTTCCACTACTGCGCGAAAAGCCATTCTAAAATATAATACGAGTCGTTTATGTTATCACATATACAAATGCTTAAGTATTTTATGTATGGTTATACTTGAAAATAAATGTTCATATTAATAGGAAGAAGATACGGTGTCCGCCAAGTTACATGGGTATCCCGCGTTCGATACCCACCATTATATTTGTCCGATGATCTCCACCGAAGACAAACGCTAATGTGTCTACCAAGAATTTGGACTCTATAGTGTTTTAAGATTTTTGCACACAGATTAGACTTAGAGCACGTTTAAATGGAAGTATAGCGTAAACATATATAAAGATTATTTTGTGATACATTAATTTATGGTTAGTAGTGGTATAATAATTAGTTTTAAAGTCCATTTAAAAATTACTTAATTACTCAATCAATGTGTATGCTATTAATTTATGTGTCAATAAATTACAAAATTGAGGCTAAACATTCATCATGAGGAAATACATAAGGCTGCTGAAATTAGTTGTTAATATCGTAACAGGGAAATACTTAAATATATGTTAATATTAAACTGGAGTTTACAACTGGTGTTGACAAGCTACGATAATTCTTACCAAACCACTGTCGCGTGATGCATCCACACGGTCACGTGACTTTCTTCCATTATAATCAGGCTTTGGTGACAGTGGCGGGTCGTCATAGTAATCGGGTTCCGGAGAAATCCGTCCGCTTGCGTTTTTTCTCGGGGATTGATTGGTTTTTGCTCTCGGCAAACGCTGACCAGATTCCGGAAACACTCGAACCATGTTTTGCCTGTAATTATCAACGGGTTTCTGCGTTGGTGGCGGATCTTTATCCTTTCTCGGAGACGAGTAAACGGGGTCGGAATTTCTCGGCTGCGACATTCGCCTAGCCTCCTGTGCCATTCTCATGTCGACATGGTCGTTTATATCAGGCAGGGAGCCAGTGCGACCTTTCAATCCTGGCACATGGCCGTTACGGTCCCAGATCGGCTCGGGTTCGGCCGGTTTGACCGGTCTGGTGTATGTTGGTTCGATTGGCTTGAATGGGCCACCATTGTAGGAATTACGCCTATCGTCACGGTCTGTTTCACGGTCTGTTTCTCTGAAGTATTGAATTGTAATTATAAAAAGCATACATGATTATCTAGATAAGAAACACAACACATAACCATGAGAAGTTTTGTAAGACATGTGTACGCATTGCGTCCAGTATTAATGTTATTGTCGAATAAAGATTAAACATGTGCAAAAATTGCTTAAATTGCATTTATTTTTTAAATATATTCTTTCATTCGTTGAAATTTGTTTATGCAAGCATTCATTGTTTCCAAGCTATGAGCCAATCCGTTCTAAATATCTCAAAATAAACAAGATTTATCTATGGCACAAGCTTGCGTAGAGATATCTTATTCGACGCTTTAGTTCGTTTATATACGGCGATTGCCAAATCAACGTTTACCACAAAAAAGAACAAAACAAATAAAAATCTAGCATATATTTTATATAACCATGCGCATTACGTGTCAAACATTAACAATATTAAAACTTACACATTCATACTACTGAGAGTTACAACTATATCACGGATCTTTCTTCGGATTTCTTTTTATTGAACCTGGTGTTTAAACGCACGGAAATAATCTTTAATAAATCGACATAAATATTATAATAATTGAACATCCAGCATAAGTTAAATATATCTTCAATCATTGCTTTTGCATTGCATGATTCTTTGAAGACTCTGGCTCAATTACATAAACCAAATGTAGAATTTGGTCCTTTACCTTAAATCATTCACCAAAATTATCTACTCCGTTTATTTGTAACATGTCATACAAAAAGTGATCCATTTCATCAAATGCGTAAAAATCATTAAATCATTCGTTAAATTACCGTTTACAAATAACGGAATGATATTTTCCTTACTGTTTAATGAAGTTCATAAAATACATCTATAATCTAAAAAGGACTTTCATAAACTAGCTACCTTAAAGTTTAAATAATTGTCGAATATATATGAAATCGTTCGTCGTAGAGTGTTACTAAAATGTTTACTGGAGTTTTACTTCCATCATTCATAGGATATAACTTTAATTATCTGGTATTGGGTTTTGCTTCAATGAATAAAGCTCTTTAATTAAATCTTACCATTAACTGAAATATTTTGTGGAATTCACCATTTACAATGTGTAAATTTAACTTTATTAATTGTGGACGTTATGTTAAATCATGCATTTATTCCACCTGTTTTTTTTGTATCTCATTCAACTTTATATATAATTGAAATTAACATGAATCTTTTATGCAAACTTAAATTATTCGTTGACTATACCTTAAGTCATTCGTTGAATTTACTTTAAAGGGGCCGTTCAACAGATAAAGCGTCGTATCAACGCGATTCGATATTTTGGGAAACTACGAGGATTGCTTATATAGCTAAACAATACACCCATTCTCAATATGAGCGTTGATGGTCGAGTGGTCTAGGCGGGAGGCTTTTTACTCCAAGACTCCAGGAATCCAGGGGTCAGTGGTTCGAGCCCTGTTGAGGGTTACTTTTTTCCTTTTTTAAAATTGTATTCTTGTTTTTTTACTGGAGATTTATTGTTCAAATGTTTTAATTTATCAATATAAAGCATTAAAGGCATTTAATCACAAGCTTTAATACCAAAATGTGATGGACGGCCCTTTGAACTCATTCGCGGAATTATCTTGAATAATTCATGGAATTCACCGTCTCAAAAATTGCAACTTGCCTTAAATCATTCATGAAATTCTGCTTTGAATCCGAGCGAAGGTAGTTCCTGCCCAACAGAGAGTTATCGAAACCGTTCCTGCGCTCCTTCTCTAGCTTCCTCAGTTTTATCCTTTCTGTATCTTGTGCCTTCTTACTACGTAACCTTTAGTGATAGAAAATCTCATATTAAATTACGACACATTCACGCGTTTAAAGAAATCAATATTGTGTAATCTCCGCATCCTGCGCCTTATTGATGCGCAACGTTCACAGATAAATCAAAGAAATGCATGCTTTATAGCAATTTCACACAAGTAAAATACTCTATCGAACTAATGTAGTGTCATACTCTTCGTACCTTGAGCCATTTTACGCATAACATTTAGTAAATGATTCAATTGCATAGCGGTGTACAATATTCTGTCTCATATCTATATATTTATATAACAATCAAACATGAGTTTGTGCTACTAGCGTCTCCTGTGTTTCGATCAAACAAGTAGCCAGATTACTTTTTCTACAAAATAGAAATGTTATTCGCTTTTTCAATTATCGTTATTCGGTGAAAGGCATTATGTATATACATATTTCATGACTTGTGCGTTTTGTTAGCAAATACAATATATGCCATAAATGAATGAAAATGTATACAATTGATCGAACATTTAATAAACAAGGTATTGTACGATACGACTTCAAAAGCTAACTCGACATATCGCAGTACTCATAACATAGTGCTGGCATAATACAGCTCACGAACATTAACCTGATTCTGACCGTTACCCATGAATTATTTTACGTATTTTGCGAGGATTATTTTTTCAGTATTGGAATTGGGTAAAATAAACAAATTAAATATATAACCGCTGATAGTTCGGTCAATACGTGTACAAACGTATTAAGGATTAAGAAAATATGAGATTATTTAAGCGTGTAACCGATGCTTATAGAGTTCACTGATGTCAGACTTATATGTTGGTTCATTTCCAATCTTATTACAATATTGTCCAATCGAAAGCGTCTATTCTATCCGCTGACTGGATGTGACGTGAACAAATAATATACCACGCTCAAATGTCCTTTCAATAACCAAATCGTAATGATATGTTAAACTATTCGATCTCATGGTAAGAATGAAAACCATCGCCTTTACATTAAATACGGTGAAAAACGGACACCAGTGATTAAGATGAAATGTCAACTAAACACGACCTCTTACGCGATGTCGACAGATCCTTAACAGCGACAAATACTTGAGCGATCGCATTGATATTTATGTTGATGAGGTTTACCTGCACACAACAATGACAGCGACGGCTAAGATGAGGACGACGCTTCCAAGACTCGCACCTGTAGCAATCAGAGCGGTGTTACTTGCTGAAATGAAATATGTTTAAAATAGAACTACAAAGTTTTCGGGTAGCAAGTGAAATCTGGTGTATTTTCGTTCGTGTTTTAGCACTATGGTTTGGTTTAGAATCTTGTGTACGCCTATGGCAACATTAAAACAAGTTAAAACTTAACAAATTTCTAAATATATTCTAAGTATATTATATTATGTTCGAACGTTTTAAATAACAATCACATGATACGTTAACATTACGTATGTTTGTTTATGGATATTGCTTATGGGTTGTAATCTTGGCAAAAGCGATTTTATTCAACTTGATTTAATTATACATGTACATTTAAGCTTATTTCAAATAATACTTTTCATTTATGATGTATCTTAACAGTAAGTTTGTTTTTAAACAAAACACAAATATCTGTAAAAAGAACCTTTAAGGCTCTAAACTATAAACTATTATAAAAAATTATTGAGGAGTTTTATATTTTAAAAGAAAGAAACGGAATCAAAACTTCAAGTGGTAAAAATAATAGAATACGTTTGCAAATTAAGAATTGATACACGACTCGTTGTAGGTCCATTAACAATTGAGAGATTAACAAAATGGTCCGGCAAAAAGAAAGGCAACGACCGTTGCGTGCATTATGTATAAGGTGGAATAGGTGTTCTAATACACTGACTCTTGTTAATGTTTTTGTTTAAAAATTACACAAACAAACAAATACTTATTGTGTATATGCAGTAACCGTTCCAAAGTTAATGTCATCATACCAACAATATATAAAACATAAAATAAAATCTGATTTAAAAAAGCAACTACTAAATTATTTTTTACATGCGGTAGACTTGTCTTCATTTTTAACATCCACGCCATCTTTCGTTTTTGTTGTTGTTAAAGTTGTTTTCCCGGCCACCGATGTGGGTGTCTGGTCTGCAATGGTAAGTTCATGTGGTGTTTTAAGACCTTGCTCTACACGTGTTGTATTGATCGCTTGATTTGTTGTACTATCAATCACTGAAGATGTTGGATATTTTAATCAGTGTGTTTTATGGTGATATCAAATCGTTTATAGTTGTGATTGACCTTCATAGTATACTATGATGGGAAATCGCAAACCATTTATAATTGAATACTCAAAATCACTATTTTGGACGTTCCTCTTATTTACTTAATTCAGTTGATTAAGTACAGTTAAACCATGTTTAAGGTCATACTCATACTTAAGACATGTAATACTTGATTACTTATTGAGAAAACGTACCGATAGAACATTATATTACAAAACAATATTAGAATCAGACACATTTTTTGTTTCGCTTATAACTTATACATTGATGGGATTGCTGTATCAACCGGTTGTCATTATCCATGTTTTGCGATCGACATAAGGGTCGTTTTATATTCCATACCTGATGGTGTCCTAGGTGACGGGGAATAATTGGTCATGCTTAAACCAGAAGTTGTAGAATGCGTGCCGTTTGTTGTAAAGGCCGAGATTGTTTGCGTTGTCATGTTAATTAATTCTTCGGCTGCAAAAAATCGTGTTTTAAGTTTTAACTACAAACATAGTGGTGAATATTTAATCATACAAGATCTTTTGACAATAGGCGATATTTCTATTAATATGTGTAAAACTAATCAGATTAACTTATATCATATAATAGTTCGACAGTTAAATGTTAATATATCCACACAAATAGTTCAACGACTTTGACTTTATAATGCATTTAAACAAGAATAATATTTGATTGTGATTATTGAGGACTCGACCTTAAAGCACTCCGTCCTAAAGTAAGCACACTTTATAATTGATTCAGGCCAGACATGTTGTAATAAAATGATCCAATTATGAAGACATATTTACATGCATTGTAGCACTCGTAATATGGATTCCAAACATTGGTTCCGTTGACGTATGTATTTTTGACGAATCCAGGCTTACAGTCGCAAACCGCTTCACCCGATGTGTCATTGCATGTTGTCGAATTAGCATCACACATCTTTGTTATGTTACAAGGTGATCTGTTATCTGTCATTATAAAACAAATCGTTGGTTAATAACAACATTTAAAGAAAATGACTATTGTACGCCCATCGTTTATCTTAACAAAATCTTCGTCCATAAAAACAGCAGCAGCAGCAAAAGCAAGCAACTGAATCGATATTATATTTCGAGCGCCAATTTTTGTATTCAGTAATATTTTGATAATTTATTTCTCTCTATATCTATCAATAAGATTTCATTTGTATTTCCAACTTGAAAATAGTTCACATTAAATCTATAGTGTCACACATATTTTAAAAAAAATGGAACAATTTACATTGTAAAACATGTTCACAAATATATAGACTTTAAGTGTGATAACTGTTCACAAAATACCGAGTCTTATACAACACTTTGGATGAAAAATGCGAAGGTAAACTGATATGTTCTGTGTCAATATGAAATGAACATGGCTTTGTTGCTAACATTAGGTCAGGATTAACAATTCACTTAGTGTTTGATAATACCTGAAACATCTGCCATTGGCTCGAATTTAAAATAACTGGTTGTGTTTGTAGTTTCATTCTTCAACTTTTCAATGATCGAACTCGATTTCGTCCATGATTCAGCGAGTGTAGTTTTGTTTACTGGTGTAGTTTTATGAAGAACATGCTCAACGGAAATTTTGGTATCTACCGATCGTCTGAAAATAAGTGCACATAAACCAACGTAATCAACATATATAAAGCTAATTAGAAAAACCAAACATACTCTACCGGTTGTCCTTAGAGCAATTGGCGAGAAAATACAAACTTGCAATATTAACGGGCCTAAACTTAGGAATATAAATATTTCTCTGGAATATAAATACAATAGACACCAACTAATAAATAGTGAACTAAATTAACATGCTTTGTTCTGTGACGAAATATCGAACAAAACATACGAAAAAGTATTTTGAGGACGCTCACCGGGATCGAAGTCGTGACATTTATCGAACTCGGGATCTCTCGATTGCAAAGGCTATGCAAATACTCATTACAACGCAATACTAATTTACAGCTTCTTAATGTATTTTGGGGCACTCTGCACATCCCGGAATGTATTTGTTTTTTAAGGTTTGAAAACTATTGTTTAAATTTTTATATTAAAAAACGACGATTGTTTCGAGATCATTACAATATTGTTACTTCTTATTTAAAAATCCAACTTTCCAAAAAAATCTTCTTATTTTCAATAATTTCATTTAGTACCTTATTTTGGGATGCAACAGCACTTTCAATTTCGAAAGCTGCCTTTTTGTTGCAAGAACAACGAGAAGAAATCGTTCGAGGAAAATAAACCGTGTATCCATGTATGAGGGGTATAAGGTAAAATTTTAGAAACAAATATAACAAATATAATAAGTAATGCGTAACTGATAATATAGTCTAAATTAAAGTGCATTATCCGCGGCCTTAATATTTAGCGGCTTCAGACGCGTCTTGTATGTATATACATTTCCTGTGTGCACAATCACAACTGAAAAAGACATATCCTGGTCAGTTGTTACATCCGAGGGGGTAATCACGTGACGATCAAAATGACGACGTCCATGCCGAGAAAGGTAATTTTTGCCGTTTTATACCCTGTATTTCTTATATATATATTTGTATGCCGCTCATTTTCCAGCCATATCAGAAAGAAAGTGATAACCGTTTATTTCGTATTATAATTCGCTCTATATCTCGACCTTCCTCGCTACGAAATTTTTTAGCGGGATGACAAAATTACAGTTTCGGCACGGGCGTCGCCAACTTGATCGTCACGGGATTGCTCCCTCTGTATATGCACACACCTTCTTATAAATAGTTAAGTTTACAATAATGTGTTATTGAATTCCAATCGCTTGCTTATAAATAGTCATTGCAAAAAAGCGCAATTGCGGACTTGGACGAGGATGCTATGCTTCATATGTTATCGCATATTTTCAAAAATATTTAACTGTTTTTTTGTGTTTACTTGTAACCTTGGATTTTCGCCGTTTTTAACAGTATTTGATTCATATCACGGAGATCAGTTAACCAACTATCCTTTTGCCCGAGATATCTGGTTTATCAATATTAAGTGCAAATACTAATTTTATTAACTGACAACGGCGGTAATTGAATTAGAGGTACGGGAGATTCGCAGAAGTAAAGATTTCATGACCAATCCATAAACAAGTAATGTGACCCGCCTGATATAAAACCCGCGATCCTCGGATTTTGAGCCCAGCGCTGTAGCAACTGAGTCGGAGCGGAAGATAAACTGTTACACTGATTTAAGAAAAAGGATATTAACCGTATATTTTATACTAAAACATCTGTATATAAATTCCACAAGTTATTAGTTTCATTTGACAAATTAGTAATTTCTAATGTATGTAAGTACATCAAAGAAGTTTTTGTTCAACGAAATACGATACTAAATAATAACTTTCATTACCGCATCGATAGAACATACCTGTTTCTGCCATTGACTGTGTTTATTAATATTATTTTATGACTTTTGCATGATATATATTGTTATGATGTTATACACTTTTTACAGAAATACTGTGAATATTTAAGTACGAAGACCATGTACTGTTGTATAAGTCTGAATAAAATATCGGTCTGGCTTTATGTCTGTTTGTTATTAACACAGCTTGAAAAAGCGGTGGCAATTACCGTTGTCTTCGACTAGTTGTTTGTGTACCATTTATCGCAAGTATTTCCACCCAGATTTCGGCGCCCGGGAACATCGCTGAGTATATTGCCGTAAACTAGAATAATTTGAAACAGAACGCAAATGATCTTTTGTAGATTATTAATTTCACCAACAGTCATAAATGAGTTTTTAATAGCATAATTATCTAGAAACTACTGTCACTGCATTTTAAAGGTACAAGCTAATTATAACGAAACAAAAACACATGTTTGTTTTCATTAAAAACTAACAATTTAGAGATAACAAACACATACGTTACTGAAAAAAATGTCGTTATCATACTCATATTTAAAACTTGCAAGAGCAGTTGACATTCCTCTTTTAACACTAGCAATAAAACAAGTTAAGTAGTCTTTGAAAAGGCGAAAATGCGGATTTTAAAAATGCATAAGGTCGATGATAAGCAAGTGTTCGTAAACAAATTACTTGAAGATCAACGTTATGTTAAAATAATAAATATTGAAGTACAGATGACTTATGGTTTATACAAATGTCAATACTAACAAAACAAGAAAATTCGTTGAATTGATATTCCCCTCCCATATTTCAAAAATGTGTGACAGACGGACGGAATGACGGACGAACACCGCCAATTCTTTCTCCCACCGTCTTTGGCGGGGAATAATAACTGTGAAACAGTTGTTATATCTGTTCAGTATTTATCTTTTGTTTGGCTTCGAAAAGCGCACCCGAAGGGAACATTATAATACGGAAATATTTGCAAATGAAGCTATTATGTTCAGAGCTTATTTCTTCTTGTCTGTTACTGTTACTTTTATCTTGTTGATGTATCGAATCAAACAAAAAAAATACTAAAACGTTTTACGAGACAACCGCTAAAAACCCACACTAAAGTTTGTTTTTTGTTTTCTGTATTTATTGTCAGTTCCTCTAGGTTTCCCCTTGGTGTTGGCGGTTTGCTCACGTTCAAGTAAGGTTTCGGTTGTTTACTTTATTTTGCTGATACGCCTCAGTAAGATTTCCGTTAATAATATTTGCATATGATGGTGCTAAATGTAATCGAAGTTAAGTGTACTACTCAATTGGCTCATTTTCTTTTTAAAATGTAATTTTGCAATATTAAATAAAACAATATTTACAATATTTACGTACATTTATTGCTAAAAGAAAGAACATGCTTGAAATGAAGAAAACACAATTTACCTGCTGTTGAACCGCTTTCTCAAACTCATGACTACTGATATTGCTGCTATTGTTTATGGTAATGTTGACCGAAACAAAATACGGGTAATCACCTAAAACAAAGCAAGTTAGCTAAAACGACCGTGTTAAAACGGCGACAACACTTTTTATACGCGGTCTATTTTTTATGGTTTTGTATTGAACTATCATTCACAACAAAGAGTGGATTTTTTCCGTTAAGGCTAATTGAGTTAATTTATCTCTATATCGCGTTACGTTAAGAAGTCAAAATGCCATTTATTTATAATGGAAAACGTATGATATTTAAAAACAAAAGATTAAGCTGTACACATGTTTCTACAGTACAATATTTGATGAAAATCTTGAAATCCAGTAACACTCTATAAAGCCACAATCCATTCTTAAAAACTATACACACTATGCATAATCAAACTATCGCATAATATGACGAACAGTTATTGTTGTAAAAACTCATTTAAAATGTCATATCTTTATAGTATTTTTAATTCATCTGTTATGCCCAAATGTGTATAACACTGTAATGTTTTTAGACAAACACATACCAGGAACGCTAACAGGGATGTGTAAATGATAAGTTTTTTAATTAAGGCCAAAACAAACTGACTAGATTAGTTGTTCTATATTATTCGACCCCAAAAAGTAGAGCGGGCGTTAAGAATACAAATGAAAATATTTTTTATTCTTTTATATAATAAGACGCGACCGTTACAAGTAGTGTGTACGTATTTGTTTGACACTTCTGTTATTGCATTTAGCCTATTAAATGCTGCCATGATGTACTATTAACTGTTTAACGATGCTTGAACAGCCAATGTCGTTCCAATGCAAACGAATAAAAAAACGGATGTAGGAGAAAATTGACCATGCGGGTGCATTAATAATTTCGACGAACATTTGAACACTTTCTTGTGGCTTAAATAACTCGAAACTTTCAAGATGATTGGTTATACCTTTTGGGTCTTTAATTTGTAGGCACATTCCAACACCTTCGATATCCGTGAGATTTGTAAAACCTCCTAGACAGTCGCATTGAACATTGTCTTTGTTGTGCTTACATTTTGTCGAGTTAAGATCGCACTTATTCTTGAAACGCTCCAATGTACAACGATCTGGAAAGAAAAACACACCTGATAAATTAAACCGTGTTCTTAGATATCGGAGATTTTTTTTGTAAAGAATTGAAACATTTCTTTTAACGTTAAAATGGGCGATACTCAGAAAAACCCGCTCGTTACAATATTCGTAACCGAATAACATTTAATCCGAACACGTATCACGGTGTGGTTTGATTTATTTACATTCTTACCTAATGACACAACTCCTGAAATCCCCGAGGGCGTTGTTAAAACTGCAGTCTTATTGAAACTTGCTTCGAATGTATTTTTTAATAATCCTGCATCGTAACTTTTGTTAATGATGACGTTGACGGTGACCAAAATATAACTGCAAAATTATTGTTATATTTGTTAAACAAAACATATTCAGATGTGTATATGTACGCTTCAATCATATTATTGAATAATACTATTAGCAAACGACAATTTGAAAAAGGTTTCAAAACTATAATTAATTAAAATGTACTTTTAAGCCTAATCAATTAAAATTTATTTTGCAGGCTTACCAAAAAAAATACAAAAACAACAAGAGATGTGTTTGTCAGAAACACAATGCCCCCTATTGCGCCGATTTGAAGCAATATATTTGACCTTTGACCTTGAAGGATGACCTTGACCTTTCACCACTCCAAATATGCAGCTCCATGAGATACACACGCATGCCAAATATCAAGTTGATATCTTCAATATTGCAAAAGTTATTGCAAAACTTTAACCTTGACTTTAACCAAGGTTGAAGTTTTGGGACAGAATGACAGACAGACAGAATGACAGACAGACAGACAGACAGACAGGCCAAAAACAGTACACCCCGATCATTCGATTCGGGGACATAAAAATATGACGAAAGAAAGTAGGGGAAAACAATAACTACAGAAAACTGAAGCATTATTTAAGACTAACCTTGTAAACAAAGCTTTTTAAAAAATCACACACATTCAGTTTATATTCGAAATTAATTTGAAATTAGTTCGCTTACTCTAGTTAGTGTTCATACTTTATATTTTTTCTTAACTTTAGAAACAACAACATAGTTATAATAAGTTTAATAATTTAACATGTTTCTTGGAAGTTTAATTGTTCTTTGTACAGTTAAGCAATTACCTGTGGTCTAAATAGTGGTATCTTTCTGGTAATATTTCTACAGGGAATAATACGCTGCCATTCATGGAACCATTCACAATATCTGAAAGCTGGAGGAGATATTTCTAAAAAATGCGAATTCGGAGACACAAATACAAGTTTTCAAATCTTTCACAAATATTGTTTCTAAGGAAGTGATAAAGTTTTCTTGAGCGATAAAATGATAATGCTGGTCTTTATGTAAATGCTCGATTTACTTACAAGCGAAATATGTCATCTTTATCGCACACTATGTTATTTTGTTAACGACTTTGATAATTCATTGTACCTATTAAAAACTCAATGCATGCTTTTTATAAAACAGTGCGCATACAATCTAACTGAACATTGCGAGATATCTTTAGAATCATGTCTTAATGGACGCCTTAGTACGGAGAAAAATATAGATATATGAATGAGAATAAATGATTTCCGTTGTAAATATCTGTGACATTATATTTTTTATTTTCGGCGAAGCTTACAAAATTAAGGTTATTTCACTACTTTTTCAGCGGGAACACTTAATCCATATAAAATTGGGCACAATTTCATGTTGTAGGATATGAAAATTTACAAAACGGTTAAACTATACCAATGACTGCTTGAGATTCAAAAATACATATTACTGTACATGCTTTTAAAAACTTGTAAAGACTGCATGCCGTGATTAGAATTATATTTTTATGTAAAAAAAGAATAACACATTTATTCATCTTACACACACGGCACTGGCATTGTAATATCAAATGCTGCAATTCACGGTTGGGAAGAAGGTAATAATATAACGTTATAACGTAATGATTATCAGCGTCTGCCTATAACTAGTAGCTGTTGTTTCTTATTTGACTTTGATTATATTTGATTATGGACATGAGAAGATATAAATGGTAGATGTGTGCTATATATCAGATAAATATTCAAATAACTCTTGCAAATTTCGATGTGGCTTATATTCTCATCATTTTTGTTTACAAATGGCACATTACCTTGTTAATGACTTCCCGACCCCAGAATTAATTCAAGCTGGTAAGTAAAAATCAACAAAAAGATAGTTTCGTTCTAAAAGAATAGCGCGGTAAAAAATTGTCGTGACAGAAGTACAATTTGTCGATATACTTTCGCGTTATTTAAAGCTCTTAACATGACATGAGCACACAATTTTCAAAACAAACATTGCGTAGTTCAATTTATCGCTAACCTTTCACTAGATCTAAAATCATTTGCTCTTACATAAAATAATTACTATTTGATCTCTTTTTTAGTTTTTTGACAATGATAATTTATAAATTTGCTTTATCATTGATGTATTTATTATATAAACGAAAATTGCGGTACAGAGGTTTAATATATTTCAAGGTTAAATTAGGCTATATAGAATGAATAATGGCTCATGGTGTCCGTAAAATCTATTGTTTGGAATGTCAGTTTTTAAAGGGAGCAATACATAAAAAAGGATCTATGAAGATATGCAGCAATCATATTCGTTAGGACAAAATTTTATTTGATTTTTATTTAAGGGACAAAATAACATCTGCATTAATTTCAATGTAGAATCTCCTTGTTTAAATCACCTATCGTCAGCCGATTGGTAAGTAGTAAAATAATACATCTACGATTACCATTTTGATAAGGCTTGGTTGAATGTTCTCCTCATATTCAGCTGCATTGTGTGGGTCATAGAGAATTTGTATTTCGAACTGTACCGGATACTGGAATACGTCTGGAAAACAAAAATACGAACGTCTCTTAGTAACAAAGTATAAACAGACAAGATGATGAGTTGGTGAAAAATGGATATATTATTCAGGTTTGGTAAAATATGTGTTGTATAATAATGTACATGTTTCAAAGACAAAAGAAAGTAAATTTTTGAACCAATGCATATAGTTTTTGTTTGTCTTATAGCTTAATAAATTTTTACATAGCACGATTGTTGTTAATGGCTTATAGTTTTTAGTTCTTGAATCAGCATAATGTTAAATAAAATAATAAAAAGTCAATATTTTATTTTTACAAGTCGAAAAGGCAACGCCAATTCGAATACATGATATGTTTGCCATATATGATTCGTGACTATGGTCTCGTTTCAGCAATATAACAAATACAAATGTTGTATGTATTTCTACCCCGGCATTCAATATAACTCTCGTTCACGACATGTTTGCGTTTAGACACGTCACACACGCAATCCCAGCGTCCCTCGGTGTTTTTACAGGAACCGTTGACACATTTATAATCTGCAGTTTGATTGCATTCGTTAATATCTACAAGCATACAGATTGTTATATTATATTTATAAGGATCATCAATGGTTACGGTTATATCCGAATTCGCAAATATAAACAGTTTCTTTAGAGAGTGATATATTTTGTGAAAACAAGTTCGAAATGTCAACCAATTAAAAACTTTCTACCGAATAAGCAAATATTGTTGTCATAGTTTATAATGTTCAGTTTGCAAGACAAACCAGAAATAAAACTTCATTTTTAGGATACAAATTTAATAAAATATAACTAAAACAAATAGTATAATAACTTGAAACTCGCTTCAAAATGCGTTGTTTCCTACACTTTTTACGTTGCGGAATGTGTTGTTTTAACTTTTGAACAAATATTTTGAAATATATTGTATATACACATGCACTGAGTTATACTCGTGATGATGTAATTACATTATGTAATAAATTGTCAGTAACATATGCTTACTTGCTTAACCATATGTTGCCTGATATGATTAAAATACTGACGTTTTATACAACAACAAATAGATGGCCTTGTTAAAAAAGTGATAATTACTAGGCTTACAATTATTCTTGTAAAACGCAACCTTAAACTTACCTGTACAATTGTGACTCGTGTTATCAACTCTATAACTTTTATACCCATGGGGACAGTCGCAAATAAACGAGCCTTTGGAGTTTGTACAAGTTCCATTTGTGCCGCATGAGTACGACTTGTTTGTACATTCGTCAATATCTTAAAGTTAAAGAAACATTTCCGTTACAAGATCACTAGGCAATTTGAATGAATATATCTGACAATCTGAACGTTTAATTATTAATAAAGTATGTTTTTTATCACCTAAGCAATAAATATTCATTCTATATTAAAAAGTATGGATATTGCATAGCGTTTCGTGGAATAAATAACCGAGGTACACATACGCGCGTTAGTAACGTACAATCGTTTAATCCAAATTTGATCAGAGACATTACAGTTGAAATTTTATTTATGTAATATATTTGAAATACTAAACGTTTGCCGAAAATAATACTATATAAATTGAATATGTTATAATATCATAACGTATTTGAACATGATCCTGGTAAACAATTAATGCAATATCCAAATTGTTCAAAGTTTACAATCAAACATGCTAATAAAGCATGAACTGTTTGTTAACTTACCAACACAAATTGTTGTAACGCCAAAACTGAACACTTGTCTAAATCCGGTTTTACAATTACATTTGTAACTTCCGTTGAAATTTGTACAGTCGCCATTTTCGCATATGTATTTGTCTGAATGACATTCGTCTATGTCTGTTAATATCAAAACATGTTTAAAACTAAGTTAAGTGCAAACTATGTTAAATTTATGCTGGTTATATTAACGGAAGATCTCACATTGGTGATATATTTAATATTTTGTGACATATAACTAAATCATTCAATAATTAATATCAAATTCGTCACCCGTTCTTGTAACGACAAAATCAATGGAGCGTCAACCACGCGACGATTAAACCTTTGATTAACTCGGAACGTGTGATAGAATACTCGTATAGCTTTAAATGTGTGTGCTTATCTGAAATAAACTTAGGTGCCCAGGAACAGACGCAGAAAATTATAGTTTAACAAATTAATTCAGTTATTGAGAAGCAGTAATTGTTTTACACATTTTGCCTATTGTTACAATGACACACGTTTAGTTTGCTATATAGTGTTTTCTTTTTAACATACCTATACACGACGTTTCGGGTTCGTTTAATTGAAATCCTCTTTCACATGTGCATGTATAGCCCCCGTCCGTGTTGCTGCAGTTTCCATTTCCACACGGATTTCCTGAGTTACATTCAATAATATCTGAAACACATAACCCACATATATCCTTTGAATGAATATTTAGGTTTAAAATGAGAAACAAATTATCTTCATTAACATTGGTATACAAATGTAGAACTCAAACTTGTCGAAATTATATTATTACGGTAACTAATAGTGAATTAAAACATGAAAAATAACACCAATTAGTATATATTAGTAAGAAAAATAACTAGATAATATATCAGATAAATACCAAAAAAATGAAAACAAATTTTGATCATCAGTCTGCAGTTTATTTTTGCGTAAAAGATTTCCCTTGAAAAACTATTATTAAATAAATTACCAATGCACGTAGATGAGTGATTTGAACCTTCCAATTGGTAGCCATGTTCACAATCGCACGACCAAACTGAGTTGTTGCATGTCTTGTTTCCATTGTGACAATTACATTTCGTGTAGGCCTCAGATGAACAATTGTAATAAGCCTCTTCTGTACATGCAAAGTATTAAACAGGAAGCACATGTATGCATATCTTCATATATCAGTGTCTCTTAAATGAATACTTAGATTGAATATAAGCATTAAATTCCATTCCCTTCAAACGTTAATAGCATCAAACGAAAATAAATGTATGTATTTTGTGGGAATATACCACAAGTTTGTTTTTTCTTATCTCAAAACAGATTATGAATTATTCTTTTTATATAATTATCATTTTTATTAATAATGAATATTCTCGGCTCAATCAAACGAATTCCAATACACATCGTAAGATCAGTTTTATGTCTTTAACAAAACCTCCACAGATGTGCATATTACCAATGTGCGCATATATTTATTTTTACATACATTTGTAGTGGCTATAATACTTCCCAGATAATGTTTATTCATGAACTGTACGTTCGCTCTATGTTGAATCATGTTTATGTCTCAACAGAAAACCGCATATTACATACCTGAACATTCTTTATGGTTATTGCTCACATTAAGTAGTTCCGTATATGCAGGACACTGACACGTCCAGGTGCCTTCCAAGTTGTGGCACTTGCCTCCGCCAGAGCAATTGTATTCATTCAACGTGCACTCATCGACGTCTGTATAATAAAGCAATCATTGATTTTTGTGTTTTTAGAATGTTAAGATAGTCTGTTTTTTAAATGTCGAAAATTTATATTTTGAAGGTAGTTAAATGCGCTGTGTATATACATAAGAAGCCTAAAGGAGAAATGCCGCGTTTTTAAACCCGTAAAACCCCTATCTGTATCGAATTTAGAGCACAAAAAACGTGTTTGCACCTCACTTCGATTCAGTAACGATGTTATTAGCATTAACAAATAAGACAAAATTGCGAATGCTCACGCATTCCGATCTACTTGCCAGTTTCATTTAAACCGGATGTTACGAAAGTTAGACCAATGTTAATTCTCTCAAAAACGAACCGGCGTTATTGGGCTTCTGATGTGATATTTCTCGCAAATTTAGTACGACAATTTATGAAAATGGAAGATAATAGTGATAATGAAGAGTTTTTTTATGTCGAACCGCGCATGTATGAGCAGGAATTTAGTGAGAGTCCGTCAGATTTTTCTTCATCTGATTCGGACAGCGTGGAATCTTTTCGCGATGTTCAAGATGACCATCGTTGGGAATACGGATTGGTTCAACTATAAATGTTTAATATTTTTAATGCACATGTTTAATTTTGATTTTGATGATTGTAATTCTACAGTACGATTGCGTTGAATACGACTACGCTGTACGGTTAATGAATATCGACACAGAACGGATACTTGCAAGAATTCGGAATGGATTTTTTGAAATTCAAAAACAGCGTCCGTTATAATAATGGGACAGGGTGGAAGCTTGGTTCGACATGGTGTTGCACTCCTGTGTAAGGTCCTAGTCTGATAAATGTTTATGATACGTAGTTGATTTAACGTGGGGAGGTCTAATATTTTAAATGCTACAAAACAGTGTCTGCAATAATCAACTTGGAATATATCCGATGATAACACACAGTTCAACACCCAAATAACAATGAACTACATGACAACATATGTATGGAATAATGCACAGCGCAGGTCACTTGTGTCAGTTTCAGATCTTTCTTAGCTGGTTGTAATGGATATTTCCAAAAGTTAAGAAAATTAGAAAGCAATCCTTCTCTGTGTGACATAAAATTGAATCAAGATAATTATTATTACATGGAAATGCAAAGCTGTTAATTGTTTATGAAATCGATACTTAGAATTATGATCCAAGCACAAAACCTTTAGCATATTATATTTTATTGTGATTATTTGAATATACCATACTGAATGGTGTTAGCAAAACAATATTAATTGTATTATTATTATTATTTAATTGTCTTTAAAAAACATTATGTCACAAATCTGGTAAGTAAACAGTAAATTAATAGGGTTATTTATAAGTAAGTTAAAATTGTTACTTTTAATTTTCTCATGATTTCCTATAAGTTGAGGAAATATAATTGAGAAGCACTTATGATATTTTTGACATTTTCTATATCTTTGGTGACTCAGACCAGACAATTTAAGTTGAAATGTATTTGTGCTTTTTATAGCTGTTCTGTTGACTTACATTTTAGTTCTTAATAATAAGCGCAGGCTTTAAATAACGTATTTTTCTTACCAAACCATTGAAGGATATATGCTTATAAAACTAGCGGCATTTTGAATTGTCCGTATCTGTAGTCAACATAAACATTTAAGGCATAAAATAATGCGTTTCCGAGCTTCTAGTATTACAAATACATTGAGAATATTGTCGCGCGATTTCGGAAAATATAAAAAGTATTTTAAGTTATGGCATCAGATGTGTGTTTTTCGAAGTTTTGTCCGCACGCCATTTGCACCCGAAAGAAACACACACTGAACCATGTCGGTTAACGTGCGTCATGCAAAATACTAGCGCACATTAAATAAAACTTAACAAAATAACACGATACTGTTTGTCAAAGTTTACGTGAAGCGCGATATTCTTACGTTGAAATGCCCAATAACAATGGGCAAACTTCCGTGTCATGCGCGTTGAGACGAGTTTACATAATCACCAAAAAAGGTTGCGGAAATACCAGATAGGATTACGGTAATTGCCGATCAAGAAAAATCTTCGATTTTGATGGCATGTAAGCAGGACTGCCAAAAGATCAGTATTTTACCGCATGCATATTAACGAAAAGAAAAGCGAAAAGTAAATTGATATAAAACTAGTCTAACCTTAATGTCGAAGGTTCGAGTCTCCACATTTGTGTTGTGTGTAGAATTTATTTCATTCTGATATTCATTTTGTTCACATTTTATTATTTATCTGTAAATATGTGTAATGGATGTGTTGCTTTTCCCTACACTTTCTCTCACAATGTTCAGAAAACCCGAACTACATATAGATCACAGGAATTACAAATGATCTGCCTATCTGCGTTTGTCGCATATGTTGCTGTCTAGCTAGTTTTCATACAATTTAAATATGATATTGAATATTAATTCGTGTCTCATACTCAATATTACAATATTTAATAAAAGCAATTAAAACCAAAATACACAACTTGCCGTAGTTGCATTCATTTACATCTGCGTTCAATTCACATGTGGACCATTAATAAACAAACGAATAAAAACAATCTTTGTGGACCATTAATAAACACACGATTAAAAGCAATCTGTGAAATATACCTAGTTCTTTGCGAAAATATCTTTTGCACAAAACTGTATGGCATGAAAAAAATGTAAAATTCATTTTCACCAAAACATCATGTAGCAATAGCAATTGGGAAAAATAAGTCATGGGTCGGTCGGTCAATCAATCAATAAAACAAACAAATTGCGCTTTACAAATATAACCCAAAATAGATATTTTTGTTCTTCTGAATGTTTTGAAAAATGTAAAAATCCATGTTATACCTTGACACGCATGGCTGTCATCATGATGCATCATGTACCCAGGTTTGCACTCACAGTTCGTGGTGCCGTTGGCTTGTACACAGACGGTGGTTCTCATGTCGCAGCTACCGTTGTTCGATCGTTTACACAATTCGTTGTCCGATTCTTTTAAGTGGACAGTAATATATATATATTACGAAGCAAGTTAATTACGCGTATGCTTTTGTCTTAAGATATGTATTTTTTCTATCTAAACATGTATTCGAATGCATGGTTGCTTAACATATTTTTTTTCACATACAATATAAAATAATTTCTAATCATATTCAAAATAAATGATGCAATGTTAATAAAATGATCATTATACATGTATACATCCTATGCATACAATTGTATCTATTTATATTTTTTTCCAATACATTATTTGTCCAACAAATATATATTTCGACGTATCGTTTGCAGTGAAAGAACTGTTAAAACAATAAAAAAATATTATGCCATTAATTTATTTTAGCCGCTTATTAAATTCACATTCGACAAGGAATTATATGAGCACATATCTTAAATCATCTTAACTCTCAAAAGCGTTCTCAGAAGTAATTATGTTGTTAGAAATGACAAAATAAAATAAAATACAGACGTTATGCACCTATTCTCTGCAATATATTTAGTTACCTTTGCGTTTTAGCAATAACTTAAAAATGTCAATGAAACACTTTTCAAGATAAATATGATTGAGTGCAAGCAAGATGAGCCATATTATGTTTTTGGCTCGTACCGTTAAATATGGTCATGTTTTTAAAACTAGCTGGTCCAACATATGTGTCGTTTTTAAAACAGTCGTGGGCAATTTTCTGCAGACGTTCGGTACTGATAGGGTCTCCCATCCGAATTTGAAACTCGTATGTCATCATGTATAAGTCACCAAATGATCTGAAATATAAATACATATATCGTTCATAACTAATGTAAATGTAAGCAGGACAAATTTATAGAGATGATCCACTGGTTCAGTAATGTGCACTGTTTGATAAAGTCTACTTGCAATTCGTGCGAATGAAAAACAGGAAAATATTTGTAACAGTTTCGCTATAAATTTATTGCGTCGTATATCATTCTAATGTAATAGCCGTGTAGGGCTATAGCCAAATTCATCTAAATATATATATTTCTGTAATTGCGTAATACGGGCACTGAGTTAAGGCATATTTTAACTTGAGATTTGATTTAAAAGAATTGATGTTTAACTAATTCACATAAACTTACGGAGGGATAAATGATGTGTTGCTTAAAACAGTTACCGATACTAATAATGACGTTATTGGTACAGCTGTTTTTCTTTCCGCGTCTAAACTTGGATCCTTGAATTTTTTAGTTATCTGCAACACCAAACATAATGCATCCATTACTATTTGTTATCTGTATTACAGCCTTAACATGATTTACCCGCTTCTAAAATCAACATACCATGTGTTTTAAATAATTGAATTTCCGTTGGTTTGAGTAAAGAGATGATCTGAATTTCGAAACATTTTGTAGTCAAGGCCTGATGTGGTTGATATATTAACGTGGTTGAAGATACGACTTTAAGCATCAATTAAATTACATTTTTTCTTGGCATTTTTTTGTGTTTCAAATCACATTTCTTATGACATGTGTGTACAATGGTAACCTAGAGAAATTATAAGTTGCTCAAATGAGCGACAACCTTACTTCATCTTTCAAAAAGGACACGATGGACGAGTGAGTTAATTTCTCTTTCCTAACGTCCCATATGAAAGTTATGTTGCCCAAATAGCTGTGATTCCCTGTATAAGCATAAAGTTAGAAAACATAAAGAGAACAACATTCACTCGTCTCATAATATCGCAGAACATGAAAACGTCAAAGAAGTTCTAATGCATCCGATCGAATACGCAGATAAAAGCTGTTTTTCTAGGTATTAAAATTCTTACCCATTAATAAAACAATGCATTTATCGACAAACTTTAAAAACGTCAAGCACTGATTGATTAAGATTGATATATCATGTTTTCTTATATAATAAAATACGATCGAGGTAGTTTATTACATGTATGTGATTTCTCCGAACCGAGAGTGTTCGGTCCCTACTTACTCACGTCTTACACATTTTTTTTTAGTGTTCATACAAAAACATATGCAACTCAACATAAATGTGACATTAAATCATATATGTTATACGATTGAACAGAACCTCACTTCAGGGTCATAATTATGGGACGTGTATTTTCCAAAATATTTTTATTGGTATCTATTTAACAATTAAACCTACAAAATAGACGCAAATTAAAAGGCGGACAAATGTCTTCTTAGCTTCGCCTTGAAAACTTCGTACAAGATAATGCTTGTCATTAAGATGAATAAAAACAATACGTTCAAGCTTTAGATCACACGCAAATACAATGAAAATTCCTAAATTTTCCTTACAAACAACTTATTAAGTGACGATGAATAACACGTATAGCTAAGATACTAAAGAAAACCTCACTTACAACTAAAATAGCACGATAACTGAGCGGAAGATGATATATTTATATATGAGAAATGAACATTTGTTCATATTTACAATTGATTATAAATTTCGTGATAAAAGTCATAACAGTGAGATAATGTGAAGTAATCTCAACATTCTTGAACTGAAGCTACTTTTAGGCGTTATTATCGCATGAATATATCACATTTCAAAACACATATTAGTAAATGTTGATTAAAAATACACAGGTTGCATCGGCACAAATTAGCAGTAGAGAAACGTTTAAAGAAAACTCAGGAGGTAACTAAGGTCATTTCGCGAGCCCTATTTGAGTATCGGAAAGTTCTGTGTCTCATATACTTGATACAGATTTGAGTGAAAGATCAGGCACCAAATACATTATTAACGTATTTATATTTATGTATATACTTTTACTGCAATGACAACACCACCATAGCGTGTCATATCGAATATCATGTTTTAATATGTTATAAATCAATAAACCGCCACATTGTAAACTGCCCATAGGCATTAAGTAATGTAAGTCTAGTCGCAATGTATTGTTCCAAACATATTTGGTGAAGGCGGCATAGTCGGTAATATTAATTTGTTTAGTGCTTAGGTTTTTTACAACTGACCTTGACATCTGTATATTGGATATTCTGTAGAACCTACGGACATCCATAACTTGCCCGTAGGACAGGTACAGTTCCAAGAACCATAAGTATTTGAGCACAATAGTCCATGCACGCACCGTTCTCCTGTTGTGTTGTTTATTTCGAATAACTCGCATTCGTTTACATCTAGAATGACAAGTTTTATATTTTCCTTAAGTTAAACTTAATCATTTAATTAATTGAATGTTTTTCTTGTCCGATGAAAAAGAGATCGCTACGATTAAATTCAAATAAACGTTTATCGAAACATGAAAACACTGCGTAACCACAAATAAAACTGTTTCAAGTTTATTAGAAATTTATACAAAGCGGGTTTACAACACTTCACGAGACAGGAAATAATTGATAGCATATTTGTTTCGTTATTGTTGCGTTTTATTAAATTAAGATTTTTTAAATTTAAATGACGGTAATATGTATTAAACACACCTGCAAATATGTATAGAATGATAAATTGGCAAACTCATTTAAATATGAAGTTGAGAACACGTGTGGTTAGCTAGTGGCTATGATATTAATGAGTATAAACATCATTGCGAATGTTAAATAATCATATTATAACGAAAAATCAACTTTTCTGAAAAAAAAATCACTATCAAATATTTATATAACAAGGTATTCAACTCGAAATCATCCGAAAACCGGGTGCATCGCTTTGAACAGCCATTACTTCATCAATGTTGCAGAGATTTTCACGATCTCGGTCTTATTCAACGCATAAATGAATTTCCATTTCGGAAATGTACATGTCTTGCAATATTTTTACTATTACTGTGTAAACTTTTAGGTAATAACACGATACGTTTTCGGGTGATTTCGAGTTGAATACCTTGTGGAGTCTATATTTTTTTGATAGTGAAATAGTTTTTCCAGAAAAGTTGATTTTTCGTTATAATATGATTATTTATCATTCAAAATGATGTTTTTACTAATTAATATTATAGCCACACCCTTATCCCGTGTGGTTCATAAGAACCTCAAATACTTTTACAGTACCGTCACAATAAACATCCCGTTTCTTTCCAGTGATGGGTTTCTTGAAGCCGGCATTGCATTCACAATCAAAATAGTCCTCGTCGATGTCTTTATTGACACAATGAGTGCTCTGCTCGATGCAGTCGCTGCGTTTCGGAACAACGTCGCAGATTCCTCCCTTGTCCGCTGTGACGATTATTGCATCGATGATAAAAATATTAACAATTTGTAGACAACGCATATTATTACTTTAAAATGCCTAGTACCCAGTTCACCGTAAACTAACATGATATAACAATAATATTACAAATTTGCTACTTCTAAAGTTTGAAATTATACATGCAAAAACATTTTCGATTGGTCACTTTATTTATGTTATTTTTTCTAAACTAAATCAACAAAAATACATGATACTAGAGAGAGAGAGAGAGAGAGAGAGAGCGAGAGAGAGAGAGAGAGAGAGAGAGAGAGAGAGAGAGAGAGAGAGAGAGAGAGAGAGAGAGAGAGAGAGAGAGAGAGGGAGAGAGAGACAGAGAGAGACAGAGAGAGAGAGAGAGAGAGAGAGAGAGAGAGAGAGAGAGAGAGAGAGAGAGAGAGAGAGAGAGAGAGAGAGAGAGAGAGAGAGAGAGAGAGAGAGAGAGAGAGAGTTTGTTTGTGTGTATTAGATCTTTCGTTTGTTTGTGTGTATTTTATTTTTCACATTTAGTTACTAACAAAAAAGTTTGATCAGTGTATATGACCATGCATGTTCCCTTAAAGCGAGATTATACGATTTTGTCAAATATTGTTGAATTTATATAAAATGTGTAAAAAACTAATTATACATATATTTCAATATAAAATAAAATAAAAGTAAACAAGAAAATGTGTCGAAAATTCGAAATAAGCCATATATTTAATCCTGAAATCGAAAATGTCTGTACAGTTGAATTCGCCAGCATGTATATCATGCATGTACGATGTGAATCTAAATTTAGTTATAGTGCAGATTCGTTCATACGAAACAAAGTCACAATTGAGTTTTACGGATCATTTTAATTTGCTGCAACGATATCTAATCATACGACATACGAACAATAACTACGATCATAATAAAAAGATGAATGCTTTGGTTATTTTATGAAAATATGTACGAAATATCTCCGCCACAATCGGCTCAGGGCGCTAATTTGTCTTTGCTGCATTGTACGAAAATTGTCTTCAATGTATTTTTTCTTGCCTACTTTGTGTTATTGTAACATATTATTTATCAATATATTACAATTTAACACATATAAAAATCGTATATTCTCGCTTTAAAGTTGAACGCATTTGATCTGATTGTAAATAATTGAACAATATAAAAAAACATATATGCTATAAAATTCGAATATAACATTTGATTAAAAATTCGCAACGAACACATGGACAAGGTTATATAAATTAAAATTGTTACGCATGTTTTTTTTATTGTTCATTATGAAGTGAACGTCATTCCAATTCAGACACTTACGTGTTTGCAATAGAAATACTTTTAACGAAGGGTTAGAAGTCATTTTCGGGAATGATGATAACGCAATTTCTTGATTTTGATTTAATTTTCCTGTCAGGTCCTTCTCTATATCTTGGCGATCACGTTTGCTAATCATGTAAAGAACGAAGTCGAAATGGACGATTGTACCCCTAAATTATGGAAACAAAAAGGCAACTCATGATCATATATAATGTGTATGATTAATTTCAATTAGTGAGAACATTAAATATGCGAGATAGTTAATCAAATCAACGAGATACAAATGAAATGCTTATGTAACAACAACATATAATTAAATCAATAGAAAATTATAAATAACATTGACAAAGTGAATATGGCTTTCCGCTGTGAACATAGACTACTTACGCAACGTCTTCTCTTTTGTAGATCCTGTAGATTTCAATTTTTGAAAAGTTTGTTACGGTATTGAGGATATTAGTAAACTGAAAATGTAAAAATCAGAAATACTAAAACAAACACTTGAGCTCAATAAACTATTTCGAACCTATCATATCTAACCGTAGAAGTTGGAATTTAAATGGTTTGTTTTTCAAGGCACACAAAATCAATTATAAATATGTAAATAATTTGATTAAAAATTGTGTCTTAAATTAAACCAGCTAGATATATGTTTTTTTAGAAATCTTACCTCCGTTGACGTATTTGCAATTCCATTCTGAAGAGAGTCATTGGTCTTAGGAATATTATTCGTATGAACGATGTACTCCAAATATCCGAAAAACATTTTGCTCTCTGTAATAACACAACATGGTGTAAGCAGTCGCATCCAAACACCGTGGGATTATTGAAGTTGGTTTAAATTACTTAAGTAAGCCATCTTAAATACGTGGTCGCTGATATAGAACAACGTCTTTGAAACTTGGTGTCGATTAGACTTATTTAATAATTATATTAATTTGTTTTACTTCTCCGTTTAAAACTTATGCCCCATCATCAAAATCAGCGTGAATGCGGATATTCTTTACACAAGTGTCATGCAGAAATATATCGTTCCGTTTTCCAAATGTTATTGCTGGCAATCGCATAACGCGAATGCGTCCAATATATTCGTATTGAACTGTCCGAGTTCCAAAGTTTGTATCGGTCATTTCTCTCATGAAAATTCTCCAAAAACGGAGTGAAGTAAGTAAAGACCCAAATTTAGTTATGCTTCAAAATCATTCAAAATATATAAGAGGGCGTTTTCTCTAGAAAGTTTATGTTTACAGTTGACGTCACAAACGTCAACAAAATGACCGAACGTTAAAAGAACTAACCATAGCAACTTGATTGAACAAATGTTTACAATGGCCATGATCAAAAAGCTTTTGCATCGACCAAATTTGAAACAATTTGTATATACTTTACCAAAAATAAACCTGAAATAAGCAGGACACGTTAAATTGCTGAAAATGTTTGGTTAAAGTACGAAACATGTTTAAACATTTTAATACGAGCGTTATAAAAGAATGTTTTATGCGTATGCACATAAATTACATTTCTTTCATTTTAAAATTCAGAAACCACCAAACTTCATTTCTTAATACCGGAAAAAAACTCTGTCAACATTGTGACATTATCATTAAGATGATCGTACCTAGTTTCACACAGTCGGAAGTCTTATTGTACTTGCTGTATTCGCGCTCACACCCGCAGGTATATGCTCCCGGCAAATTCACGCATTCCTCATGAGGATAAGTGCAAAAATAGTTGCCTAGCACACACTCGTCTACGTCTGACAATCAAACGTTGTTTTCATTAAACATTGCAGATGACATGGACAAACAGGCACATTTTACTTTATTTGACTTTCACCGATGTAAATGCAATGAATATAAAAGACACATACAAGGTATATTGTATTTAAAGAAAAATAAATACTAAGAATATTAATACAAAACATAAAAAGAGATCCGCCTTTAAAATAATAAAACAATGGGGCGATAATTTAGTATAACAAGGATATATAGTTAGTTTGGATAAAATTAAAAATATTGAATTTAATTATTGTATTTCAGAACACATTACACGATATTCGGAATAACTACATAATTTTATTAAACTGAATTGATATAAATCATATTGCAAGGCATTGCTTTATAATTAGATACTACAACACATTGAATACAAAACTCACCTGCACACGTGAAGTTGTCATTGTTTAGCAGATATCCACTTTTGCACGCGCAGTGATAAGATCCCACGTCGTTAATACACTCTTGTTCGCATTTGTGAATGCGGGTATCGTTGCACTCGTTCAGGTCTGTACAAATACAGGTAGTTCATATTTTTCAGTTTAATAGGAAACTACATTCAAAATTAGTTGTAATTTAAATTAAAAAGTATGTATATCTTATCCATTTTTTAAATGTTAATAAAAACCATCAAATTGGAGCAAAAAGTTTCAAAATCGACAGTGTAAATTTATACTTGAACATGTATTTTGTACTTCATAGTAAACCATAAAACAAACAGAATAAAAAATACACACCGACTAAGATAAACATTCACTTAAACACTGACTTATACAATTAATAATCATATCCGATTGTATGTAAAGGTTTGTTACAGTATTCACGAAAACATGAATACTTAAATTTGTATTTAAGACAACAATAATTCCATTGCGTCAAAACTGTATTCCATTTCAAAGTTTCTTTGCAATGCAACCCTTAAGAATTAATTACATTTGATATTTTGTTTATAGCGGGTATTACTATGGCAATTGATGATCGAAAGGTATTAAATCCAATGCGCATTTTAAAAAATATGCTATGACATAATTTTGATTCTCAAATGTTTTTTGTTTTTTTCCATGCGAAAAAAAATGTTTCCATACCACGACAAAATTGGTTCGGTCCAATTATTTCTTCATAAAAGCCGAGAGGACACACAGCACATGGACTCCCATCCCCCGAATAAGTTGTGTTGCAAGTCTCGTTTTTGTAGCAAACGTATTTAGAACACGGGTCTATTTTAATTTCGCAAAACAATCCTTCCACGAAACGATTCCGACATTTGCATTCGGCATTGTCTGAAATGTGGTATACATCAATAAAAAAGAAATGTGGCAAACCTTAACAAATAATGTAATGCACTCTCGTCATCCAACTTAATCCGTAAATTTTCACCTACACGAACACGAAAAAGCATCATGAACATCAATCGAAAATGCTTGCAAAACTAACTGGCACATTTCTTGCGACAATGAATAAGACAAATTAAAAAAGTAGTGTATTATTCCAAACACATAAATTTGATTCCACCCAGTAAAAGTAAGCATTTTTAATGCTACTGTACAAAATAATTGCTTAACACAAATTGGCCCTTTTTATATCTAATTGAATTAATAAAACGAATACATGTAATACTAGGTTGATATACATGTATATGAGTGCATATGCGTTTGAAAACATATATGGTTCATTTATTCGGACGAATACAAATGTGCCAAAATGTATATACAAGTATTCATGTATTCATGCTGAATTGTTTACGTATAGAATTAAGATTACCTACCACAACATATATAATATAGATTTAATGTATATTATTATAAAGAGAAAATAATATATACTTTATACTGCCATTTATGGCAGATAATTTACGATAAATTGCAATTCATTTACCAGTATATTTTCAACATATCAACGAATAAAAATGTGATAATAATATGCCTAAATGGCTCAATATTATATTTATTAATAACATTTATTAATAACGTGATTATTTATAGTCTGTCCATGCTCATAACAATATGGACCATTTACAAACATATATCAATTAAACACATAAAGCAAGCACATTCTTACGTGTATGATAAATTTTGAAATATTCTATGTACGTACATTTGTCACATAAATTCTTGTGTAAAACGACTCAGAAAATCAATGTGTGCTATTGCATGGGATATAATATTGATATATACATGAACTGACTATGGAACGAATACTTACATTCTTCGTCATCTGCAATGTGCATTACACAATTGCAAAACAGACAATACAAGACGTTTCCGACAACGTATCTCACTTACATTTTTCCCAATTTACTGATTATTAAGTAACTAGTTATACAAGTTCGAGAGATTCATTTGAGTTCAGGTAATAATATTAATTGTCTGTATATTTACCAACAATCAATATAAAAAGTGTTTTTATCAAGTCCTACACTTGGACAATTAGTTAATCTTTCTTTTTTCTCCCTTGTTTGATTTTGAATCGAAAATAAGTGCGGATTATTTGTTTGCCTTTTTGTGATTGTAATTTGAGGGCATATGTTAAACACCCATCTGAAACTGTTTATAATCGAATCGGCTGAAAATGATTGTGCTGCTGCTGTTTCTAAAAAACCACTTTAACAAATACGACAAAAACACATGCAACAACACTATATTATGTTACTAACTGAAACATTGAATTGCAAAGTGTCTGCAGTATGCTGAAAAATAACTCACCATCTTCTTCGTTCTGGAATTCACATTCACTTGGATCTTCGCAACCGCAATACCGTATACGAACGCTTTGGCTCTCTGACATGTTGAATTGATCATACACTATGAACCGTATTGAATTGCCACTGAGGTTCATGTACCGTAACGCTGTCCCTACTGTCCAGTTAAAAACGCCACCAACTGTGAAAACAATAATATACACGTTTCGGATATATCATCCTAGGTTTTTTGTATTAGTGGTCTAGTTCGGGAATGTCTTGAACGTAATGGGTTAATTGTATTTATCATAAATTGTTTAATCGTTTTATTTAATACTTTTGCATAGCTGATGGTTTATACTTTAAAGCACTGTTTCCACTACCTCCGTGAAGTGATTGCCGCTTAGAAGGGTCAGATAAGTGTTGCTGCACCCTAACCCCAGAGAGAGCCAGAACAAAGGCTTATAAAAAGTCTGATTTTATGGCAGGCGGTCGAGTATAGGAGGCGCAAACTGGATATGTATCAGTTGAATTTGTATATGTGTTTGTTCTATGGGTTTATAAAGAAAAAAGACTTTCTCCTGTCACGTGTCCTAAAATCACCTTATCATTATGAACCGTAACGACTGTCTTGTAATTTCGCCATATTTCATTAACGGTCGTCACTACACATGTTCCTGTGAATGGGCGTGAAACTACAAAACATTCGACCATAATCAAAACAGGATAGTGGTAATATACGTGAAAGTCTTGATCAAAAGTTTCCTTGGTGAGAGGATAGATATCTAATGTTCATCGATATACTTTTAAACATATTGTTTGTTTGACTATCAGTTGCTTGTGAACAATCCATCATTTTCAGAATAAAAACTATATTGATATGACTAAAGTAGCTTGCGTAAGCACTATGGACAGGGAAATATGAACTAGATCGGATCAGATTTTTTTCATATACAAATGATGTTGTGTGTGTTGCAAACTAATAATTTTCATCCTTGAAAGCAGTTTATCAAAGATGTGAATGAAATATAAAGTTAAAAGGAACAACTCAAATTCTCTAGTGAAGCATGGTTATGGCAAAATTATTTGTGGCAAATGTGGTGGCATTTACAAGTTAAGCTTAAACGTTTTGTTTCGGTAAAAATAACGTATTTTTCTTTTTATTTATAAAAGGTGCATCGTAAAAACGTTCTATGCTCAAAGTTAGCCGTTTTATATATATATGTTTTTATTCATAGAAAGACTGATGACAAGAGGTTAGTTTTTCTGGTTTCCCGAGTGGAGACAACAATACGTGCGTCCTTTTTTTTCACTTGTTGCACCTTATTAACTATCAATTGCACCCATTATATAAATATAAACGGGACAAGGGCCTGAGGAAATCATATTTATTGACATAAAAATGATAATTGTAAATTACTGGTTTCGCCAAAAATTGGGAAAACAATATTAAGAGTTGACAACTTGAAATGTCTGGGGATCCTTTATTCTTCGGTATTTTTTTTCGACAAAAATGACATTCACCCAATTTCTTCGTATTGAATGTATATTCTGAATTAATAGCGACTAAATGAGATCGATAACGTGTTAATCAAAGATATTGGTGAGTGTTTGATAACATTTTACGTTTATTTTGGACTGGCTGTTGTATTATTTTCGACGTATTCAGGAGAAATATCAACGACACACAGTTAGCGGGTCATACACACACACACACACACACACACACATATTAAGTAACATACAGTTAAAATTTTGAAATGCAATTCGGTCATGTTTATTGCTTTCGTATATTGCTGAGTATCTATTTCTGCAATTTATATGACATTTAGTAATACTTAAGTGTTTTGATTTTAGTAATAATTTAGCGTTTTGATATTATATAAATTGATAAGTATTTTGTTCAATAAGAAAACTTAAGAACGACACCTTAAAAGGAGTGTACATTATTTTTGATTGACGCGAAAAGTATTCGAACATGGTTCATAAGTATTTAGACATGAATAATTCTATATAATATAATACATGTATATACCAATACATTAAAACGAAGATGTTAAATAAATATAATGGTCACGTTAAAATCATTTCACATTATGAGACTTTTAAAAACAGATTGAATATAATAAAAAATATGAGTTAATACATAACAACATATATCCATAGACCATAGAGCGATGGAAAACGTTAGCTTAGCATGATTGATGTGTACTTATTAGTAATACGTTTTATTCTTGCTTTATATTCGTACATACTTTTAGGTTTCTTTATTAAAATATGAACTACCTATTTCCATTTCGGTTATGTTCGGTGACACTTCAAATCGTAGACCTGCCCTATTTTCGTCCTGTACATAATCTAATACATGTTGGATCCATGAGCTGTTTCCTTTATAAATCAGCGTCGTTTCATTGGGCATCGATGCCATAAACGTGGGTGGTTTGTTTGCTACAACAAAATATCATTAGGCCAAAGCTGTTAAGTCAATAATAAAGAAAGCTCATTCATGTTTATATATACCTAGTGTTTCCTTCATTACATAAGATCTTATGTAAACACAGACCTGATATTAATTTTAATTATGCATAATAATGTTTCTTGTAGTACAACAATAGCAAACTTATTGTGTCACTATAAAGCGAGTACAGTAGTAATCAGTTACTTCAACAATATAACAGCCTTAAAAAGCTACCAAATTTCCATTTATTGTAATTTCAATAAAATAAATGTGTATGAAACTAACTTTTAAAATAGTTTACGAAATTATAACATATAATATCAAAGGGCCATACACTTTCTTTGGAGTTCGTATCGTTGTCTCTCAACTAGCTCCTGAATGGCTTTTCCAAGTGTGGTATTGCACGTCCTTGCAATGGTGAGCATGCATTCCTTGTTGGTTTGATTATCCCAGGAATTTCGGCAAGTATTTTCAAACGCAGGTATCATAGAATTATTGCAGTCCTTAAACAACTCATTGGATTGGCCTAATAAATTTTCCAGAAAACGAGGTGTTGATTTTTTGTTGTAAAAGCTGAAGTCTCCTCCAGTGAGATTGTACCAGAAATTAGACGAGTTTGGATTGTTCCTGAGAGACCCTGCAGCCATAAATGTGTAAGCTGTTAAACCTGATCGTATTAAAATTTGATCCAAAAATAAATCGTAGGAAAGTATCTCAAGTAAAACATAAAATCACGAAACACTGACAATTGTTATTACTTAAATGCATAATTATTATTCACTTGATAATGTCCTGACCATTATTAAGTAAATTTGCCTTGACATAAGGTGTTTTTCTGATTATTATAATCTAGGTTTTCAATATGTTGAGTACTTATCAATGTTTATTTAAATATGTATACACTTTGTTATATGACTCCCGAAATCGAAACGACTGCATCGCATTAACGTTTGTTTGCATGCAAATATTAAGCTGTGAACCAGAATTCCTTTTGCGGTAAAGAAGGCCATAAAATGTCAAACATAAAGTAAAGGAAAAATATTCCAATCCATTATTTTAAGAAAATGTAAGTATATTTCTGCCATGATGCTTTTCAGTATTTTAATTAAAATCATAACATGGACGATATATTTTCCAAAGTACATATTGTGTGTCACTCTCTTAAAAATGTATTCATCTTGTCAATCATCAACCCTAGAAAAAAAGTCCGTTAGTAATATATAGTAATCATCGTGCGCATTAAATAATACGAATGATCAACGGGTTTAAATTTAACAAATTATTTTAACAGAATAATTTATGAAGTATATATAAGTTAATTAGGCAGATACATATCGAGCAATTATTAAACATGCATTAGTCAAATGATTTTACTTCTCTTACATATTACATTCTCACAAAAATAATATATAAGTAAAATGCATAAACAAAATTGTTGTTTTTGACGCATGTGTATTTATTATTGCTTTATTCTCATTTTGAGGATGAGTTGTTTATGCTTAAGTCGTAAATAAACTGTCTATTACTTTCAATAGACAGAAGCAGGCACAACTGTTTCCTTTTTCCGTTTCAGAACAAGTGCGTCGTTAGTTACATACCGTTAGTAAGTGCCTTAGTTATTACAATTTACAAATAACACACAAAGTACAATACTATGCTGGATACTTACATGTCTCTCCGTATTCGAACATTAAAGGCTCGCTGCTATTAACGGAGTATTTCGTACCATTAGACAAGACGTAAAATCCGTCTTGTACATTTCCCGCCAAACCTGTCATGTTTCCGAGTTTTTGCGTTGACGTAATTTTAATATTCATGAATCCGTTGTTGAGGGTAATAAACTGAAAAATAAACAAACCCAGATACGGTGTGAATACATATTGTTTAATATGATAGAATGTTCTTATTCGCGAAGCAAATGCTCATGGAAATTGATGCACAAAACAAAAAAATCAAATAAGCAATCTAACAAAATATATATTTATTATATAAACTTATTATACGCATGTTCATTCTTTCAAGAACTTCGTGCATAAATTAAATGTAATGACAAATGTATTGTGTAATAATTCATTAATGTTTGCGTTTCCTGTGTAACAAGAAGTTCACAACGAGGCTTAGCTCAGCAATGGGCCCAAATTTTAACAGTTTCTGAGACGCTGGCCGTGCTGCATTAACTGTAGAATGTGTGCCGATACGGGTCCACATTCATTTGAGCTTCGACGACCATTCATTAAACGTTATAACGGCATAATGGCAAATAATTTAACTTGCAAATAAGTATATTGTTAAATTCGCACTTACGGTAACTAACATACACGATCAATAAATTGTAACATTTAAATGTCAAAATATGGTTATATAGATGAACTATGTAAAACATTTGTCCATGATTTGCGCGGCGTCTATCTGATGTGAATCTTACGGAAGACATACTAGATAGATATACTTTTATTTTCCTCCATTCATGGAGAGCATAACATATACATGTAATACAGGTTATAAACAATTTAATACAATCGAGTATATACACATACAAGAGATCAACATGAGGTAACTCAATACAGACATTATATTATTTACAAAGATAAGGGACATAAATAGAGTATATATATAAATAATTGTACGCACGCATAAAAATATATACGTTTACGTGAACATAAAGACACAGTATACATTATGAACAATCAAATACGCATAAGAGATAACATTAAAAAAAGAACAACATAATACATCTGGATATATTTCTAATCATTGGCAGCATCATCGCTGTATTAATATAGCAATTTGAAAATTGAGACGGCAATACCAAGGTGTAAAAAACGCTTCTGAGATGTTTCAGAGCCCAACTTTAATATGTTCACACATTGCTCAAAGGAACTGATCTGGATAAAGCGTTTATAATCTTCAATTAGAGTATGAGTGTCCACAATTTCTCACGTTCGGCTTCAATAGCAGTACAATAACACAACTTGTGGATAATCAGGCTTTCCGTTCTGAGGTTACAAGGAGCAGTATTATACTATGTTTTTACATACATATTAATGAATTCATATAGCGTGTCACATTGATAAATTTAAGTTAGGAACACATATTAAGCTGACAACAGACCCTGCTTCCTCATAGGGATGGGGTATTTTTCGAGACTATGCTTTTATGGACGTACTGAACTTCATATTTTGTTTGCTGATGGCTTCAGAATGGTGGTTGGTTATCGTGTAGGTCAAATTTAATTTTTAACAAAAAGCACTTAAAGCACTTAATCTATATCTAGCGATGCGTTACCGACAAAATCAATATATCTACTTTTATTATGTCAATCCTGTTTAAAGGACAAAGGTCGAAAATAGAATTGTAAGTCTAAATATAGCTTTTTGCCCATGTATTCCAAAATAAATCAAAGACAAAATTACTAACCTACATCAGACTGTGTGTTTTTTAAGCAAGGTAATATTTAAATTTAAAATGACAAACAAGAGAACATTTTTGCTTAAATGTTAGTAAGACTAATTCGGGCTCTAAACTAGTCTACCAATGCAATAAAGGATGTTGGAATAACTTTTTTCACATGTTCTAATCAACATAAACCTCACACAATGACCGGATGGTTATTTTCAAGACGAATTCCTTACTTAAGGGTTACATTTCGGAAAAACAAAATTGTGCAAAAGTAATTGTTCAATCTCTGACTGCATCATTCGGTTATTTTCAAGACCGATTTCTTTCATTAAGGTAAAATGTTGGAAAAACAAAAGTGTTTAAGTCATTGTCTAATATCTGACTAAATTGTCACATATGAAAAGAATATCAATCATAACGTTTATGAAAAAGTGGTAACAAAATAGTTACAAAAAGAAGTGGTTTGGCAATCAGATCCCCGGGTTGTTATTTTGTATGGAAGATATCGCAGAGAAGACCAATTCAGAGGTCATGTATATTTCCAGAGTAAAATCAGAATGTTGAACTAACAGTGCATATGTTCTTAACTGTTTTATGTCGTTTATTTGCGTAAAAAACAAATAGATACCATGAATGTGTACATAATACTGTCGCGTCAAGGTCACATATCTGTTGTGTTGTATTTCATTTGTGCTCTATACTGTTGAAGGCCGCTTATAATTTATATATGAGATAACTAATCAATATATAAAAAAGTGTTCTACAAATGTCGCATGCAAACAACACAGGATCAAATATGTGTCAACGTTTTTCGCCGGTGGTCCTCAGCTTGAATTGTAAGGAATTGGGCAATATATGCAGTTCAAATGTATTAAAAAAAGAAAATTAAGTGGAAAAAATTGAACAATAAAGTGCATTTTTTACATGTATGGTTTGTTTCGGTTTAACCAACTTGCTTTCATTCACATTCATTTTGATGAGATGAGATTATATCTATAATGCAACATGTATGATATATATTTATAAAAGTATACTCAATCAATGTTGACAATCAAAACATTTGTCGTCTACGTGATGTTCTCTTTACAAACCACGTAACAAACTCAAACATATAACAATCCTCTTAAAGAATCGTTCTACAAAAAAAGTGCAAATCTATTGTGCATTGTGTGGTAGGAAAAATTACTTAAGTTCACATTTTGAAATATGGCTTATGATCTATTGTATCTAATATTGCATGGTTTCACACAATATGTACACGTTTGGTCAACAGTGAATGAAATAGAAAGTTTCTATTACATCCGAACACAAATGATTCTTTACGGACGACGGTTTCTGTTTAGGGTTCCATTCTGAAAAGGGGAGGCACCTACCAAATAACCAACACCTACTGCACAGCCGACCTGCCCCATGCTTATTTAACAATTGGTATTAAGAACAATATAGAATAACACATGTCCTGTACATTTCTAAAGGTTTGGTGGTAAAAAAAACTTATTACTTAGCAGCATAAAGTAAACTTTTCGCATTCTTTTTGCAAGACAATTGCAATAATTCAAGTGCAGAAGGTCCGGTGATGTTTATTATCTTTATCCAATAGTGTTTAGTTCTATAAAATTATTGGAAGTACAGTCAGGTATGTATTCTAAAAAAATGCGTTTCTATCACACCCAAACCGAGTGTTAACCCGTTATGGACGGCGGATTTTAAGGTAGCATTATAAAACTTACGTTACCGAAAAATTAAACAATGCCTATGTTTTACTTGAGTATAAGATCTTTTATTGTGCTGTAATTGATCTTAAAGTGAGAGGTCACGTTTAATATGTTCTTTTTATTAACACATTAGATAATTGTCTTCATTTCGAATGTTGACTTATTGAGTATTATAATTTTCTTAAATGATTCTTACATTATCATTCAATTCTACTTGAATGTATTTTTCTTAACATGTCAAATTCGGCATTGTCTATGTAATTTTCATGGTAACAGATTATTTTTGAAAACAAAATAACTACTGCATTATATTGACCGTTTTAACGTTTAACTTGAACTTATATAACAAAATATTGATAGGTATATTTACATAATGGTTTTGTAAATTAAGAAACAAAAACATAATGAGGTCTAAATTCGCCCTATGTCGCACACTGACATGTACATCATCCGATTTGTATAACGCAGTCTGCAGTGTGTATGGAACTATTTGAAACGGACTTCAGTGAAGGATCACTGACATATTTTTTTAGTCAAACATCTCTCGGGTTGATATTTGTGTGCTGTATATACCATGGATATATTATAAAGACTTATCGTTTAAAAGTCGATGACTCTGGTTGTATTTTTCGCATGAAGAATATGACCGCCTCGATCCGTTAATTTCCCGAAAATGACATCAATGTGTTACATCGATCCGTAAATTTCCCGCAATGACATCAATGTGTTACATTTAATAGTAACATTTTATCTAATTAAAGTATTATTAAATGGTTACTATATTTTTCTTTGTTTTCAAACAATTTAGTGGTATTTATTGAATTGATATGAAATTTCTCAGCTGATATCGCTCGATCGGTGTTGTTTTGATTATCAAAAATAGGCTGTTTTGCCAAGGTATAATCTGTCAGGTGTGCCGACGATTTAATTGGCACATACATGTACAAAATAAATAACAACTTACCACTTTTACATTTGCTAGCCTAACGTTCGGCATAATTTGGAAACCCAAGGGAGATGGCGGTTTTAAGCAGACGACCGTGAACCCTTTTGTGTTAATTGGCGGTTGGCCAGTAGTACAGATGGGGGGAGTGCTTTTGTTGAGGCTACCGTTGTTATCGTAAAGGTTCAGATTCATACCGGTTCTATTAAATATGACATGGATCGACTCCACTTGTTCGTAATTCTAAAAAAAAAAGAAAATAATACTTGTATAAATATTATATAAATAGTATAGGCAATCGGGAGCTAATATTTTTTTTTGTATTGAAAATATTGTTCCCCGAAGAGAATACAACAGTACATCTCCACATTCTCTCTATAATTGTAATTAAATTGACACTGAACGTTGAAGTTTACATGAATTTTCATTAAACATGAGCTCATCTATATGTTAACCATTCCGAAACAGTTAATACAACACTGCTTTTACTGAGTGTTAGCTAAAATCGAATTCTCAGACAAAACATAAGTCCACAACACGCGTACTCTTAACAGGGACTGGTATGCGTAATTTCACAACGGAAAACGAAAGCAGAAAGGATAAATGTTAATATGTAATAAATCATATTGAAGTGTTTCGCAATCAAACTTCTCATACATTTTTTTGCAAGATAGACGGCAAATAATAAAGCTTATAATAATTATTTACTGAAAAACTTACCGTTAACACAAAAGCAGTAAAAAGGGTCGAATCATTTGAAGTGGGTATCAGGTAATCGGTACGGGCCTGAATTTCAAATCTGAAATCACATGGTTTACTTTAAATTAATTTATAAAAACCGATCTTATTGTAATATGCATATGTTATGTAACATTTAGATAGTATTAATGAGAACTAGTGTTGGTGGTTTGAGTATAGAGAGTTGATCCCGCAATAAAAAGACAATCACAAGTAAGTCTCGCGACGTGATTGTCATGTCGAGCAAGATCATTAGTTCATCATTGTATTTCAATAAAGTATTACTTTAAATGCACGCTCAAACTTATTTAGAATAAAACGTGCATTTGGAAGTATTGAAGCGGCTTTAAATAATTAATAAACTTCTTTTGATTACTTTAGAACTACTCTAGAAAGGAAGAATAATGCGAAATATATATATATATATATATATATATATATATATATATATATATATATATATATATATATATATATATATATATATATAATATAAATGTACGTTAATTGTTGGAAAAAAGTATACTTTTTTCTGCAAATTAACGCAAACCACTCCTATGGGCTCATGGTTTATAAAATATATTTGCATACGACACTAACTTAAAAATCCTTAAGGCCCAGTCTCACTATGATGCCGGTGGGGCCCCGTTGCGTGATCTGGGATCTACCGGGATGAACCGGGACTCTACCGGGATGGCCCGGGGCTCCACCGGGGACGACCGGGATGAATCGGGGACGACCGGAGACAACCGGGGTTCCACCGGGAAAGTATTAAAATGTTTAATACCTCCGGGATGAACCGGGAGTCATAGGGAAGGACCGACCGGCGCAGCACCGGAAACAACCGGGGCGGCACCGGGAACAACCGGGGCGGCATCGTAGCTCCACCGGGGCCAATACAGACTCGGCTGAGCTACGGCAACGCCCCGGTTGTCGTTGTTTGTGTCCCGATGTAGCCCCGGTGAATGTCGACAGAGTCCGGGTATAGCTACGATACATAGGTTAACCGGCGCTCTGCCGGGACGCCACCGGCATTCACCGGGGCTCCGACTGGGCATTACCGGCGACGACCATGGTTAAACAGGGGCGTTGCCGTAGCTCTGCCGGGGTCTGATGCCGGTATAGCCCCTGTGAGTGCCGGTGGAGTTACGGTATACCGGGGCTCTGCTGGGACGCTGCCGGCTTTCACCGGGGCTCCACCTGGGCATACCGGCGACATCCGTGGCTCTGCCGGGGCTTCACCGGCATAAACCGTAGCTAGTCCGGGGTTTACCGGGACTCTGTCGGGTTGTTGACCGGCTTGAACCGGGGCGACACCGGGAAACAGTGTGACCGCATTCAAAAATGTCTACACATCATCCCGGTACTCGCCGGTCGACCGGCGTTCGCAAACCGGGATGGACCGGGGCTCTACCAGCAATAGTAATATAACACTAACACTCAGTCAATTTATATCTGCAAACAAGAATTTCCCAATAAACAGCAACACAAACAACAACAGTGCATATTTAAAGGATACACATGTAACAAATTATTTTTAAACAAGTTTTAAAGTTGTTTAATCTTACGTTTTATTTGATTTCAGGAAAACATATTCTCCGTGTCCGTTGAAAGAATATGACGTATTGCTAACGGTTTCGATAACTGGATCACCCCACGAATAAGCTTGAAAATAAAGAAATAAAATATGTAACAATTTAGCTTTCATAGCACACACTATGATATATCAATTCATACCAAACTTCATAAAACTCGTTTAATTTGATCGTGTAACACAGGAAGGTAAACTGCATACAAATGCCATATTATGAAGCAAACAACAAAGACCTATAAAGTATAACTATTAGAATAATCATTTGTTCACATTAATTTTAAGCCTCGGTCACATCCGACACACTGCTTCAGACGTAAACCAAAGACCAGGCGCATAATTGGATTTTGCAAGGCCAACGCATCCTTCTGATGAAAACTTGTAATTTACGCGCGTTCACCGAGTTTTTACGCGTCATTATCTCGCGATATTCGCACGATTTTTGGTTTTCAGAATAACTTACGTGGGTATCAGTATGATATGTTTGATATGAGGGTCCCGTCACTCACACGTCGGTCGCAAGGCATATGTGCTTTAATGTTACGATGTTCATACAGTGTACATGCCAACTGTGGTCGCGCTAGTGACGCAGTATATTCAAAAGTTCATCGATTATATGTAGCCTTGCGACACGGCAACTGTGCATTATGTGTTTATTTTTTAACAAGAAATGCGTGTTTTTTTCAAAGTGAGTTTGGTTTGATGTTCAAGAATGCCATCGCGTGGAAAAACGAAAATAGCAAATAATTGCTCATGCCGTCAATTTATGCGTCAGTGTTTCGATACTTATTTGCACAAAAGATAAACATCCGCTGAGAAGTTCAAATGCAGAAGAGCTTGGCATATCATCATTAGGTAAATAGTCGCCATGGGACGTTTGAATCAACAATAATGTGTCAAATGGGTAAAGAAGCGGCCTTTTTTTCTGCCGTTGCATGCACCCGAACACATCAATACGACGCTAGCGTTGGCGATCTTTATCGTATGTACTGCATGGCTTCCTTTCTAATGATTGAAACTTTATATTAGACCACTTTTATATGTAAACATATTAATCAAAAGAAGACGCGATCGATTCATTGTAAACATCAGTCTACCGTCGTTGCGGTGACCGTAAGGTGTATATTTAAGACCAGAAATCAACATGCGACTTTCGCATGTCAGTCGCACGGTGAACCACTAATTTTTCGTACAACGTCGGGATCATTTCAAGTAAACTTACAAACGATGGATGTACATTTAATGCACGATGGGCGCAAGTGTTTAAAAAATTAAGACTTATCAACTAGAGTGGTAAAGCTAATATAAGTAGCGTCGGCGGCTGCGTCATTGTTATTTTGGAGAAGACGCACGGACGCTTGTTACGCTTGTGACTTAATAGAAACGGACTTGTCCAGAGTTTGGAAAAAATCAAATTTTCCAAAACATTAAGCATTGTTTTCAAGTAAGCAAAGTTATAATCCTCAATTAAACATTGTAAGAAATATGGTACTTTGATGAAAAATAAGAAAATAAGCTGATTGTGCTAAAGCTCCTACAGTTTTTAGGTTTGAATCCGGTTTTCTTGCCTTTATAAATATTAAAAATATTCCAAATGTTAAAGTTTCTTTAATAAATACATACCATGATATTTTAAAGCGAAAACATGTGAACAAATTCAATAAAACGATATCGACAAAATCTGAAATTGTTATGCTATTAAAAATAGTTACCTGATAGTTGATCCTGATACAGCTTGCAAGTATCTGACTGAGTAATGTTGTAAAACGTCTTGCACAGTGTTTGATTGTTATTGTTACAACAGCCGTCGTGGATTGCATTGATTGAATGTTCAATTCCATCCAGAATAACAAATCCACCATCACTGTATCCAGGTAGCAATTTGCCAGTCATGCTACATCATACAAGATTTACATAATACATGAACAGATCTTATTATATATTTTTTAGTTATTTGTGAAATTCTGAAAATAAATACGAACAGTAGTGATAAGTGTAACTACAAACATTTAACAACTCCAATCACTTAATGCTTTGATATAACCATTATTTATATAAAAGTCAAATGAAAAAGTTATGTTGCTTTGGGAAGCGTCGGAAGCACGACGTATTTCTCGTGACCTGCCCGAAGCGAGCCTCGCCTTCGCTCGTAAATGTTCCAATATCTTCGCGGGAAATTCAAATGGAATTTATTGTCCCACAAACAAAATTATCGACATTTTGTATTTTGGTAAATCTATGTTACCAGACCACATATAGATGTAAAAATTAGCTATTTCTAGAAGGAACACTGATTTGTTTATGTGCTAACTTTATATTTCGAAATATGTTAGGAAATATTCGTTGATTTCGAGTGTTAATGAGGCTTTTAGTTCAACGTATAGACAAATGTTAAAATAAATGTCCATATCTCAAGTAAGCACATGACTATATACATAGTAATTAAGATTTTCATTTAGCTAAAAAAATCCGATTATAATCTTAATCTAAAAGAACTAAAAAATAATATCAAGTACGCTATAAAAAAGCAACAGCACTGAAAAGTGCGTGTTTTTCGTGTATCGGTATTCTGTACCTGTAACAGCATCTCTGCTTGACGCCATCACTATAAAGCCATTCTTCATAGCAATGCCCGAGCTTTTCAAACATGGCGTCTCGTTGCATATCATACTCCGCGCATGCGCACGGGTTTACTGCAGCCTTCTGTGTGGTGATAAGCGATATGAGATTCTTATCTTGAAGAATTTTTTCACAAATATATGTTGTTGTGCCTGAAATGAAATTTAAAAAAATACTTTAATCCACAAAAGGCACAAAGGTTAACACAACATACCTAATGCTTGAAGTAGATAACCCAACACACCATTAACATAATTCTTAAATGTTGTACAGATTTTGATTTGATAAAAAAGTGTCTTTTTGCAAACATAATTTATGTTACATTAATGCATGATGTAAATATGATAAAGCAAATAAAGGTTACCCGTTTAACTTTAAATGCATAATATAAATATTTAATGCAAGGTGTACTATTAAATTAAAAGTGCGTCAATGTGGAGTCTTAATTGATATTTATTACTTCCTATTACTACATTATTTTCGATCCAGAAAAAAATGTGTTAATAACATCTACATATTTTTTTACATTTTGTAAATACGACACCTTGGGTCTAAGTATTTTCTGAAGTTTGAAAATGGGATGGCGAATACACTTCCCTAGTGTTTTGTTCCAATGCTAGTTGAGACCGTGTGGGGTTTGCCAAGACTGTCAAATAGACACGTAGGGTAAAAAAACAGGTTGCATCCGCGGGAGATAAATCGTATTATCTATACTAGATCTCTAGCGACGGCAAGTGACCAATGACCAACAAAAACAGGACAAACTCAAACATTTGAGTGTGGAAATTAACCCCATAAATGTAAACCTGTTTTTCTGCGGCTCAAACACAAAAAATTCGAATCTGTTTTAGAAACTTCGCACGTGTCATAAATATCCACTTATGGCTATAGGGTCTCGTAGTTTATTTATACCATATTAAAATATTTCTTGACACACACACACCACTTAAAGACGAGCATATGATCCTACCAGATTTAAAGGAACTAAAGATGTGACTGATTGTAAAGTAAAATATATATATGAAAGTCATATATGAGCCTTACTTTATCAAAGTAAGGTAAATGTTAAGCAAAAGTACTTTGGTGACGTCCTAGAAAACCTTTTTTAATCTTTGACACGAATAATATCTCTGACCAAATGCAGATTGATGGGACTATATCTTAGTTATAATTGAAAAATGAATCAATCATTTTCACTGTGTCAAACGAATGGATTAAGTTAATCCGACAATTTTGGTAAAACATGTAAAATCCTTAGCCAAACAGACATTTCGATTGTCATTATCTAGTATATAACGTTCAAATCGTATTAAAATTGTAAGATCAATCCAGTTCATTGAAGTTTTGGTTTAGCAAATAGTTTTACAATATACCAGAATCATGTTGTGACGTGAAATCGAATGTTGATGAGGACATAATACGGCATTACGTAAAATCTGATAGTTTTGTCCTTGCTTTTGCATCTTGTATACACGATGTCTATGATATTTACAAAAGAACTTCAGTAATATATGTTTTACTATAAAATATTGAAATTGCAATCGTAATTAAGATGCACGTGAGTGAAAAATGCATACATTAACAAGCAATTTGTTGATGTTTTGGTTACGAAAGTATTCTAATAATGTATATGAAACAAAGTGTGTAGTAAAATATACCTTTTATCACACTTTAATTATCCCCACGCTTTTCGGAGAAAAAAAGGGGATATTGTGGTTATGTCCGTCTTCCGTCCGTCCGTCCTTGCCATCTGCTCCTTCTACACTATTAACACTAGAACCTTGAAACTTACATACATGGTAGCTATGAGCATATGTGCTACAGTGAACTATTTGGAATTTTGATCTGACTCCTGGGTCAAAAGTTATGGGGGTTGGAATGGGGCCGGGTAAGAGATTTTCCTGCGACCGCGATTCGAAAAAGGCTCATAACTTCTGTGTCCCTTCAGATATTGATTTCAAATTTGGTATGCATGTGTATCTGGACAAGAGCTTTCCATGTGCATAAAATTGTTGACCCCTGAGACCTTGACCTTGAACTTGAGGTCAGCTTTCAGGTTTCGAAATCTGCGACCGCGATTCGAAAAATGCTTATACCTACTGTGTCTCTTCAGATATTGCTTTCGTACTTGGTATGCATGTGTATCTAAACAACACCTTTCCATGCGCATACAAATTTTACACCCATTACCTTGACCTTGAACTTGAGGTCAGCGTTCAGGTTTCGAAATCTGCGACCGCGATTCGAAAAAGGCTCATAACCACTGTGTCCCTTCAGCTATTGCTTTCATATTTGGTACGCATGTGTATCTGGACAACACCTTTCCATGCGCATGAAATTTTTTAACTTGGGGTCCGCGTTCAGGTTTCGAAATCTGCGACCGCGAATTTAGAAAGTCTCATAACGTCTGTGTCCCTTTATATATTGCATTCATATTTTATATGCATGTGTATCTGGACAAGACCATTCCAGGCGCATAAAATGTTTGACCCCTGTGACCTTGACCTTGAACTTAGGGTCCGCGTCTAGATTTTGATATCTATCATGTGGTTATCTCCGCCGTCTGTCCAGGCCACAATCTCCTCCTACACTATTAGCACAAGAACATTAAAACTTACAAACATGGTAGTTATAAGCATATGTACGACAGTGCACTATTTGGAATTTTGATCTGACCCCTGGCTCAAAAGTTATGGGGGTTGGGGTGGGCCGGGTCAGAGATTTTCACTCATTTTTTTAGGTTAGTTTACATTAACTTCTTAATTTCTACACCGATATACTTCAAATTGATACTGAACATCTCTTATGACAATACGGTCATTCTCAATTATGGATGGCCACATCACCAATCCTGGGGCGCCCCTGGGTCAAACATGCGGCGTGGGGATACGCGTTGGTCTCTGTCGCGCCATTTCTAGTTTCATATGTTTTAAATTAAACATTTTGAAGACAAAGACATTATCCCTTATGTCACAAATGAGTGAGCATTATCTATTCAAACTATGTGCAGTTAAGCAGATTACTGTATCTCAAAAGTCCTGCAGCGAGGAGATTTTGATATGTTCTCATAAAAATTTCTAGTGGGCGAGAATAAAGCCATAAGAGTTAACAAACTGACAATATCGTAGTGTAGAAATTTTTAATTTTCTCCTATTTTATCTCGCAACTTGATTTCAATAACGATGACGGAGAACAATTGCAAAAGAGCATCGAAATCGTATTTGTTGATGATTTAATGGCCAAAACATTGTATTTGTGACACATTCATTTGGATTGTATATATATTATCCAGAGAATTTCTGCTTTGCAGTTGATGATAATGGTATTCCTTAAATACACTGTAAATATGTAAATTAATTACGATCGTTTGCATATATCAATAAACATTTTAATTTGGTATGAGACCTTAACATAACGATTATTAACAAACATTGTTTGTTTCGAGGACGCCGCACTCCTCAGAACTCATTTTTAAACATGTGCTAAATGGCTTTTTACCTGCAATGGAATGATAAACGATGACAGCCAACTTATAGTCTGCAAAAATATCTATTTGTATTGCAGAATCTTACTGAATGAATTAATGCGAGATTATACGATTTTGTCAAATATTTATGAATTTATATAAAATGTGTAAAAAAACTTATTATATATATATATATATATATATATATATATATATATATTTCAATATAAATTAAAATAAAAGTTAAGAAGAACATGGATCGAAAAATGCAAAATAAGCCAGATATTTAATTCTGAAATCGAAAATGTCCGTACAGTCGAATTCGCCATCATGTATATCATGCATGTACGATGTGAATCTATATTTAGTTTAACGGTTATTTTAAATTCCTACAACGATATATATTCATACGACACACGAACACTAACTCTGATCCTAATAAAAAGACGAATGCTTCGGTTATTGCAGGAAAATATGTACGAAATATCTTCGTCACAATCGGCTCGTGGCGCTAATTTGTGTTTGCTGCATTTTATGAAATTCGTCTTTAATGTAATTTTTCTTGCCTATTTTGTGTTATTGTAACATATTTTTCAATATATTACAATTTAACACATATAAAAAATCATATAATCTCGCTTTAAAGATTCTTTTACGAGTTTTAGTCCTCACACGATGATGACGAATAATATTTACTATGAATAGAATATTTAGACAACACAAACAATTAACCAAAATTAACGTATGTGTCAAATGTCTCATTTAAATGGAGTGAACAACAATTATACTTTTGAAAATGGTTTAACTTATAACATAGAATTCTTAAAATTATCCATTACATTTCTTTAATCGATTCACGTGTTGTGATTTCTTTCATATTTAAAGACTATTATGGACAAGACTAAATACCCTGAAATAATGGGATAACTTCTTTAATTTTGCATTCACAAAGTGACTTTTAAATTTCGCCATGACTTTAATAAAGCAGATGTTATTAATTTTTTTTATCATCAAGAGGTAACAAGTCGTAGTTTATTTCTATTGGTTTATAAGCTTTTTCAATGTATGATTTTTTTGGTAATTGATTCATCTGATATGTTTAAACTTTGCATGAATTACTGTCCGACAAGCCCATTTTAATAGGAGTGATTTTGTTCCATCTATTCTGTTGAAAAGCCTTATTCGTGTTTAAAACACTTGTCGATGGGAGCATTTTCCCATTGTATTGAACCATGTGAAAAGTATTATTGCACTTTGTATTTTACATGATGGTATTTCGAAAGTCCGTTTATAAATATTATATAATAAATTATTGCATTAATTCATGATTACAAGTTTATATAATTACGTTGACGCAATGCGTTGTAAATGTTCTATGTATCAATTTATATAGTTTAACATTATATTAAGAGAGCTTACTCCTTTTATCACAAAACTTGCGTATAAACTCTCTATAAAGTTTGTTTGTTAAAATCGATTCCTGTGTGGCTGAGAATGTGAAATTTCCAGTGATTGAATATCTTTTCTTATTCATTAAACGCCCTTTATCAACATATATTGTAATGATGAGCCCTGAAAGTCGCACTTAAGCGACATCTGTTGTAATGATTTCTGTCTTCTTGCAAACCAATTTGAATAGCTGATGGTTTAAAAATGTAAATAACATGGGATGTCACAAAAGAGACAGGTGATTAAATGATGCTTATAGCTTGGTCTTAATATTAGTTAGCAGTTATACGAGATTTAAATCTCGTCTGTACCAATGTGTAATACTATTTTCTAATGTAGCTAGTTTATTCATTCTAATTAAGCTCAATAAATCGAGATAGGTCAACATAGACAGTTAGATATCATAGTTTAAGTTGAGTTCTTCTACCGCCCCCCCCCCCTCTAGATTCGATCTTGACTGAATGGGTATCGAGCTGTATTGTAATGCCTCTAATCAAACCTGATTTTTTGAAAATGAAATTCGTGATCTAGCCTAATTGTAATGCAGTAGTTTATAAAACAAATGTATCATTAGCAAATTGTGATATATATTTGTCTTGTTTATCATTTGGTATTCCCTTTTATTGATTACATTTCCTTTTTTGATATCGAGTATTTTTGTATAAAGTATACATATAGTTTTTTATATGCTCAAATAAGATTTCCTAGCAGACAACCATATCATTCAATAAAAAATTCAGACAAATGCATTGATATTGATTTGTATTTTAATGACGATACAAGTGCATTGTGCATTAAGTGGTACATGTTAACAAAAAAAGGCTCTGTGACATTGTTTAATGGTTTAAATATGCTATTTTTATATGCACTACTTATGCTGTCAAAGCATGTTGCATTGACTTACAGATGCAAATATTACGATGCAACGAAGATAAAATATAACTGAAATGCTATGTGCATGTCATCTTATCACACGGTCAAATAATTAACGCTGGAAGAGAATATTAAAATACCATTGTTCACTGCAATTATTCTACTTTTAAATTCAGACATTGCTCTATACATTTTTAATGATGCATATCGATTTAAGCTGTATCCCACCAGTAATTCACATTAATTTATTTTAATATTGTCTTTGAACCGAAACCACAGTACTCAGGGATATAGTAACAATATGATCTTTAGCATAAGTTACGATATTATAATCATGCTCAACTTTGCAGGGCCTTGTCCCTTGTCTTTTCCAAACTTGACGTTAAATGAACTATTAAATCGTTTGTGCATAAACCATGTTTAAACACGAACACATTGTCCCTGAAAACTGGCCAATCATATTCAATAGTGCTTGTTGCTATTTTGAGGTTTTAATATCTTAATTACTGTTTCAGCTTCAATGCAACTATTTCATCATCATGTCATCGAATGTTAGTCCCCATTTTTAAAGAATGAAATATTTCTTATATGTTGTACGAACAAGCGCACATTTTCCCACCGATACTCATATCATCGCTTTGATAACATAAATGCACGATGTGAGCACGATTTGAGATAGTCCGAACATTTGTTATGTATGCTAAAATTAGTATGTCCTAAGTACAGTAAGGCTGTAAAATAATTGATAATAATAAACTAACATATGATGGGTAGGTTCAATGTGTGTTCTTCCTGATTTAATGCAGTCACGCAAATTGAATGGATAAATGGATGATTCATATTTTCAAACTACAGGTCCCGGTATCGATCATTTGTCGACTAGCGTTTTTGTGATTCTTAAAAAAAATCATGTCCATAATAATGGCTGATTTTTTTCTGTTTAATGTTTTGATTTGTTGCTTTGTTTTTAATAAAAATATTATCGTATTCTTTATGAACTGATTTCAATGTTGTGCACTAGTGAATGTAAGCTGTAATAGGTTTATATATTTTTAGGCAAATAAATATTAGGCTGAGAAAAGAGCTCTGCTATACACCTTTAAGAATACAAGTTATAAAGATATGTGTTAAACTTATTACATCGTTTAAAGATAGTCGATTTGTCAAAGCATCTTTACATAATTACATAAACGTACTTGTTTGTAACTATATTCAGATGTATTCAAGTTTTCTAAACCTATATAACTGACATGTTTTGTGGTAAGTGTGTGTGGTGAATATTGTTGTTGATTGTCGAAATCTGCTCCGCATTATTTACCATATTAATGCTATTGGCACGAGGATTGAGTGTTATCTACATAAAACAAAGACTATTCAATAGAAAAGCTCATAGCTTTTTACCATTTTATGTTTATCATTGAACAAGAGAATACAAAGTTGACATCGACAAGCAAATTAGTTGCTTTCTGGAGTGTAAACCTGCCTGTTTACACGCCAACACATTTTATTTTGTAATCGCTTGCGGAATATATATGTAAATTTAAATAACATTAACAAATCAAAATTTCCTTATGAATTGAACTTAATGTTAACACATAGCGTACATGACAAATAAACCTAAGTGATATTTTTTATCTCGGAACTCCTTGGGTGTGCGCATGTTAATATGGCCCACCAATGTTAGTAACAAGACGATAAAGTTACTTCTTACTAGATAAGATATAAGGGAAGTTTATTGTACAGTTGTTTTCTTCTTTTCCGACCGTTTATTGACTTCTTTTCTTAATATCCAAGTATATAATGATTTGTAGAGAAATGACAACCCGTCGGGAATGCGTAACACACTTTCCAAGACCGATTGTAGGGACATTTGAATCTCAATTGCAATTCTCTCAGTAAAATCAAAACGTATGAGTGATTATATGGTGATGACCCTCTAAAGCTGATGGTGAAACTGTTACGCCTTGCTTAAATGTTTTAAGCACTGCGTTGTTAATATGGACACATTGCTAACAAATATCGTGTGATGGATAATAATTTGGCATCCAAAGTCATAGATAATGTAAAAACATTCAAAATGTAATGTTATTTTATCGATAATTAAGAACCTAAATTTTATAAATCGATAGTGTTTTTATTTTTTCTCGGTCTCCAAATACAAAATAGTATATGTGCAATAAACACCAGTATCATCATTTTGTTATTTTGTGTGTTTGTTTTTTATTTAACATAGGTTTATAATTGCTAATGAGATATTTAGAAAAAGGACGATACTTGGCCATTTATTAAGAGATTCATTTTTTTCTGGAGATGAATCAAAAGAACTGGAAGCGAAAAAATATTAAACTGCTTTTCAGAACAACATGTCTTATTTGGTTTAGATATAGATAACGTATCATGGGAAATGTTCTCATATTGTTATGTGAATAAGCCCGATAATGTCTTTTTTTTGTACTGAACACTTTCGTTGATTTACTTTACATGTCCTTTTAAACGATATTTTTGCAACATATGTATACAACAGAGTCTGGCTATGAGATGATCCGGGTATACTTAATTCTTCATAGAAAGGGGTATTGATTTATATGGACACATAAAAAAAAATGCGATAGAGTCTAAAATGGCATACACCATGACGGACAAAATTTGAATAGTGAAGAATGACTTTACAAAGACCTTCAATTGGAACTATAATATGTTATATATTCGATTTAAGCAGAAGTTCTTCTTACTTTTCAATGTGAAATTAGGATTAAGCAAAGTAATATAAAAATCGCAATCATTCGCTTTTTTATAAATAGTGAAATACGGCTTGAGGGACAAAAATAAATAAAAGCAAAGTAACAAATGATCACAAGGTTTGTGATATAGCAAAACAGTGACATAGACACAAAACAAACGATGGGAAGTAGAGCTAAACCTCTTCAGAACGTAATGTCCAGACCTTAGAATTTAAATAAGCTGTTTATTTACTCCTATTTATTGTAAAAAAATACAATTTAAAATTCCAAATGCATTTCTAAAATACACGTCGCATTGATAAAAATATGTTATAGCTGCACAATCGAATGCTGTTTTTTTTCCATACAATCTTCAAGTTACAACTGGTCTTGTCAACATTAACATTTAACGTGTGTGTATGTAAAAAGCGTTTTTGTCATTATAAATTCGTTGACAAATATAATTTATTTTATATACACAACCTATAACTGCCCTTCAAATTAATGATTAATATTTTGGATTGCTGTTAGTGATACTAATATTGTTTACATACCAATGTTTACTGCATTCACTTTTATGAAAGTCATTGTATCAGTCAATAAACACACACATATTGGAAACAATCCGAATGTTTTCGCCATTTCTTCTCTCATTGGTAGTTGTATATTAAAACTGTTTTTGTTCTTTTCTATTTCAATTTTAACGCAATTGCGTTTGTTGAAAAAGTATCACTTGTTTGATGTGTAAGTTCCGGCGTTATGTCATTCAGTATATATCAACTAATAATCCTATGTCATAGAGTGAGTCTTAAATCAGTGTCCTTCTTTGTTAATGCAAAACGTTTGCAATATATCATGCATAACAACAGTTTCACCCAACCGTTTCGCTGTCGAAGTATGTCGACATGACAAATGTATATCAATGATTTTAACTCAGATAACGGCGTCTCGTGATGGCGTCGTTATCAGTAACAAGGTTGTTGAGTGGGGGAAAACAAAGGTACATATTGACAGATTGGTTACTTTTATATTCTACAAATTATTGGTATTCTCAGTTAGGTGATAAACATGTTACAATAAAATTAATATTAAATATCTAAAAACGTTATTTATGGTGGTGATGATTATTATGCCTTTCAATTGTATGATATAAATGAAAATGATACTAATATTACTACGTCTACTATTACTTCTACTACTACTACAACTACTACTACTACAACTACTACTAATACTACTACTACTACTACTACTACAACTACTACTACTACTACTACTACTACTACTACTACTACTACTACTACTACTACTACTACTACTACTACTACTACTACAACTACTACTACTACTACTACTTCTACTACTACTACTTCTACTTCTACTACTACTACTACTACTACTACTACTACTACTACTACTACTACTACTACTGCTACTTCTTCTGCTACTGCTACTGCTACTGCTGCGGGTACTACTACTACTACTACTACTACTACTACTACTACTACTACTACTACTACTACTACTACTACTACTACCACTACTACTACTACTACTACTACTACTACTACTACTACTGCTGCTACTACTACTACTACTACTACTACTACTACTACTACGACTACGACTACGACTACGACTACGACTACTACGACTATAACGACTACTAACACGACTACTTACACCACTACTACTACTACTACCACATAACTACTACTACTACTACTACTACTACTACTACTACTACTACTACTACTACTACTACTACTACTACTACTACTACTACTACTACTGCTGCTGCTGCTGCTACTACTACTACTACTACTACTACTACTACTACTACTACTATTACTAATACTACTACTAATAATAATAAAAATAATAATAATATTTAGTTAACTTGGATAAATCCAATAAATATGTAATTTTTACAGAGGTGGTACAGTGCACTAGTTCATACAATTTATTGTTTTACATGTTTTCCTGCATTTTTCACCACGTCAAGTTTTCGTGACCCATATGCCATTGAGAAAGCTTGTTCAATGCTTTTCATGATGGATATATAAAACCTTCACAACTAATAATGATATGTTGATTTTATACAAAAAAATGTACGCCCATCCTCATAGTTTGTTTATGCGTCGTGTAATATGCTATGTTGTTAATATGTTCAATCTGAAAGAAACGTATACTTGTCGATAATAAAAACAGCAAAATTATATTTACCAGGTAAATTGTGATAATATTTTAAATCCATAAGTATGACAAAAACGTAAAGGCAGCGGTGTTAAATAGTCGTATAACATGTCAATCTAGTAATATAAATATTAATGTTAAATGTCAAACCTTAATTTTTATCGTACATTGATATTTGTCATATATTACGCTGCCTGATATTTTTTATACATATCACTTCAACAGGATATTGCAATATCTGTGGATGTTTTTAGGTAGGTTATATTGCTCGGAATAAACTATACAGTCATTATCTTTATTACAATAAAATAAGATTCAACCAAACAAACAAATTGATATATTTTTGACACAAAAAGCAAAACAAACAACAAAAACATATTTTACAAATGTTAAGCGCAAGTGCTCATGACGTCATTATTAATACGTCAAACTTCAACAGTCATATTTATTCCCGCTAAAAATTAACCGTCTTAGCGATTTTTGTTTAAAATTTCTTATACAATGGCGGCGTAAAGGTTTGATAAACAGAAAATCAGGTTACTGTCTGATCTTTGTGTAATCTACCAGGCTCGGTACGAATAACTTAACGGCTAGGCAAGTCTCGTCGTTATATTATTCTAACTTTTGCCTGATAGATTACAAAAAGATCTGTCCGTAGCCTGTTACTTTCAATGTATATTGTACTTAAAAAATGATTTAAAAAAACTTAACTAGTTTTGTACACAATTGGCCATGGTTCAAAGATATATAGTTTCCTATCTTAAACAAAATAAATGTTTATGTTTTGTATTCAACTGACAGAAAACTATTACTCATTTTTAATTTCTTAATCTACAGAGCCAATGGAGCATTTTGGTATGCAACAACCCTTTGATCGGGGATCGGTCTGGTATGCGATAAGAATGTTTCAGGAATTCAACACTATTTCTTAATTACAGTCCACTCTCGTTATCTCGACATCGGATATCTCGATATTCTCGATTTGTCGAAGTAAGCTCAATGTCCTCTTTTTTTCCCTTTTTTGTCTATATAAATAAACATCGCTTATCTCGATTTTCGTTATGTCGAATAATTCGATACGTCGATATAAAATTGTGTCCCCAGTCCCGATTTTACATGTATTTACTGTGGTTTATCTCGAAGTGCGAATAACTGTCCCAGAGTCGGCAAAAGGTGAGAAAATTTTTCTTTGATACTTCACCGTCCCGCTTCGCCCGGCTGCTCCCGATACTGTGCGGTAGGAAATTGATCCGTTAATTGCATCACTGATAACACGTGTATAATGTCGTTAGCGATTAACACTTGAGTAAGGCCTGTCACTTTTTAACATGAGTTAACTGCAATTAATACACAGTCTGCCGAAAGGCCGAAAGAATATTTGTTTTTACAAACAACATTCCAAAATGCATTAAGTTATATTTTGCGTATATAAACCGTTGCAAATTTAGAAAAATCTTGTTCTATCATTGAACTCCAAAAGTCATTATCATGGCTAACTTAAAAGAATATTTCAAACTACAAAATGTACATGTACAGTTCAGTATTCCGGAACGTGATTAACGCATGTTCAGATTGGACGTCAATTGCATCATAACTTTAAATAGCAACATTACCGGATGTTTACTCGACAGTTTAGAAAAATTATAACCGCATGTGTTTATGCAATTTTTTAATACTTAAAACGTCATTTTAAGCAATTAAATAGCAAAATTAATCTTGCCTCGTAAGAAACGCGTATATATCAGGTAGAGAGTATTATGCCACACGGTGACGGCTTTAGTTAGACCACTTAGCAGGTATTTAGATGTTAAAAACAAGGTAAATTTTCGTCTCATTTTTTCTTTGAAAACGCCTAATCGGATATCTCGAACTCTCGTTATCTCGATTTTTTTTTCTTGTTCCCGCCGACTTCGAGATAACGAGAGTGGACTGTATATACACAGAGGGGGTAATCACGTGATTATCAAGATGGCGACGCCCATGCCGAGGCCGGTATTTTTCGCAGTTTTACACCCTTAAATGACTTGTATTATTTTTTAAATTCCATCCACTTTCCAGCCATATTAGCAAGAAAGTTACTGCCGTTTATTTCATAGTAATATTCGCTCTATTTCTCGACTTTACTCGGTGCGAAATTTCTTAGCGGGATGACCTAATTAGGGCGCCACTAAGAAATTTTGCGGGGATTAAAGTCGAGATACAAAGCGAATTTAAATACGAAATAAACGCTAATCACTATTTTTATTGATATGGCTTGAAAGTGAGCGTCATTTAAACATTAAACAAGAGTAATAACGGGTATAAAACGGCGAAAAATAACTGTCTCGGCGTGGACGTCGCCATCTTGACTATCACGTTATTACCCCCTCTGATACAAAAGATAAAATGCTAATGGAAATATTTATTTTGGTTCAGCCAAGGTCGGAACACGCTTAGTAAATCTTTCAATAGAGTTAAGTTAAGTTTAAGAATGTGTTTTACTTAAATACATAACACGCATTTTCCGCCGTGTATGGTATATGTCTTCTGTCTGGAATATTCAGCCAAAGATCATTCTTGCAATTTTACAATGTATTTGCTCCGTCGGTTAAATGGAAATTTGGTCGGCATGCGAGTAGACAAAATGTAATAAAATCGGAAAGTATTATATCGTATTGCAGTTTAATTGAAATGTATGCCATTAAGACCCTTATCAAAAATAGATGACAAGAATTGTGTCCTGCTAATGCAACTGGAATATTACTTAATTTGAGAGGGACTGCGTCTATCTTGTTACATAAATGTTATCGTAAGAAATTAAAAAGTTTCATCCAAAACAAACTTGAATAACTTAGGTTCAACCATCAGCTGCATTACGAATGTAGAAGGAAATATTGAACTGGTGTGTATTTGTGAGTATGTCAGTGTCTGTACGTGTGTGTGTGCGTGCGCGTGTGTGCGTGCGTGTGTGTGTGTAATAAACAATGAAATTCATCAATAATTTCAAATTTAATTAAAATGTTAAGGATAAGCTACTAAATAACTTTTGTTTAAATGCATATATATGAAAACCTTTAAACGACTTTTGGCAACTTAAAACGATAACGCCCTTTCAGGCTTGAAACATATACTCAACAGACCATTTAGCCATCATGTTCCTTCACTAGTTTACGTTGTGAAATGTTTGAGGCAATCTACCAGAGCAACAATTAAATATTTACTTAAGATTATAAAATGATAAAAATTGATGATTCTGTAGACAACGAACAAAACACTCGCCGCTTTCCGGCACATTTGTGATTTAGAAAAAGACACGAATCGGAGCATACCAATGCGAAATTAAGTTTTCAATACAATTGCAAACGGCTTAAAGCGATAGAAACGTGCGTAACAATAAGTCATTAAAAACAATAATTTCCCAAGACATGTACGCAAAAACATATTTTAGAATCATATTTATCAAGAAATAAACCTTCCGTTTGTCGATATTTAACAGCCAAAAAGTAACCATGATGATCTTTATCAGATGAAATATATTTATACGTTCTTTACTGACAAGTAAACAATTCTTAATTGATCAAGTTGTTTGTAAATTAATAATTGTTGGTTTTAAATAGCATGCAAAAGAATGACACTTGTATTTGTTGTGTTTGTTATCTAAATACATTAATTTAGTATTATTAAATTCTCTAAGACGTTAGGATTCATTTATATCAAACTCTTTTAAAGTTGTTGTTTTTTACATTTTACATTAAAGCTGCAATGACCTAAAAAGGTTCTTGAAAAATAAATTTGCATACGTCTTTTCTACTGCACATCATACCAACGTAAACGCAACAATATAACATCGAAATGGGCCTGTTCCGTGTTGTTCATGTTATATGTTTATCACACGAAAATAACAATTTATAAGGGATGCTTTGAGAGCGACAATGAAAGAGTTGAGGAAAATAAAGTAATCTGGTAAACCTACTTTCGCTTGCGAAATGAAATATTTTTTAACTTTTAATTACTGCTTTAGATTTTCTAATGAAACTATGTGAATGGAAAGAGAAAGTTTCTACCACGAGCGATCTTTATCAGGTATATTTTTAGTGGGATTGCGCATGCCTTTATAGCTAAGCACACAATTCATTGCATGACTCGCGTCGCGCTTTAAAGTTGCAGCTTTATAACTTAATAAAGTTGCCTATTCAACTGCACCAATCTCTGAAACGCTGAAAACGTAGTTCAGACGTAATAAGTTGCTTAACCTCCGTAGTTTCCTCCCTGGTTTAGATATATACTTCTTATATATTATGCAAACTAACTCACATGGACTGTTTTGAAGCTGATAACTCAATTTAAAGTCTTGAATTAAAACAAGTTACATCAGCATATTAAGATGATGCGTGTATTGATGGGTCCTGTTCTCGACTGAATATTTACTTTAATATTTTAAATGCAGTCATCAATATAACAAAACTGTATGTTATATAAACCACTATGTTAAGACCAAAATGGCACAGTTACCAAAGCCGATAACTAAGACGAATGATCCAATATTCGGTATCGGATGTTATGTAGCTACTCACACACATACAACTGAAATGTAAAACTATATAAATATAAGCTGTCATATTATGATAACCTTTTATAGCTAGGGTGACTCTGTAACGCGATGGAAACGTTCGTTATGTTGTTATAAACATGGTTCGTTTTGTTTGTGATTGCTTTCATTCCGAGAGGTATGTGTTAACCATGATGCTTGTTTACTAAAGGAACATTTTAACGATAATGAACATCAGAAAAAGACGAAAAGATAAGATCATATCGGTACAAAGGACACCGGTTTTAATAAAAAAACATTTCCGCATCTACATGCCGTTCCTTATACTCATGGCTGTCGTGAAGTGTTATGATACAAGTACTAATACGGAAAAAACTCACCAAGATAAATCAGTTGCATGTTCATAATAAACAGTTCCTGTGTAATCCGCGTAGAGAGAAGTATGAGAACATAAATATGTTCGCATATTGACAACACAGTTGCATTTCACTTCAATGGATTCTCTTCTGAATTCTTATTCTGACACATGTCATAAGATTGATATTAATCCCGATGAACGCAAAATTGCGATCAGGACAAGTGCTTGCCTTAAATATTTTAAACAAGGAGAAATGTAATTTCAAAATGTATGTCAAAGCGACTCGTTTTTAGGTAATTTGGCGTTCACAAAGACATTAGTGTGTGTAAGTTTTGAACAAGCAGAGGCTGTTAGTAATCGTATTGGTAAAGCAATAAAGTATGCTTTCGTAAATTAAAAATTAAATTAAATGTGTAGTGCATAATCATACTCTATAGAGTTCGTATTATCTGAAAAAAGCACGAGCATTTTTTTAAACCGTTTCAAAGCGACATTGAGTTATAATGTTTATTTTTCTGCATGAAAGTTTTGACTGTCACTTACGTACAAACTCAACATTGTGTCTACTTATTTCCAAATTTCAATATTTAAAGTCACTTTATCAATATAAAATAATTATATAAAGTCAATATGTCATTTTACGAAGTGATTTATGGATGTGTGTTATAAGAACGTTCTTATATTGATTCAATACGACATTACATCATGCAGATATAATCTTAAATAAAGTCATATAATAATGTGCATGATCAAAATATCAAGAAAAATGCATATTTGATCTTGTACTAAATTAATATGTCATTATAAATGATTATATGATTTGCATTTATCAATATATTAAGGCAATCAGTTCTTATATAGATTAACCAACAAGTGTATCATGTCTGGGCTTTTGTCGAACAATGTACTGCTGGGGCCCTGTTTTCCGTCAGTTTTTATTCACCAGTTCCTAGAAGAAGCATGACACAATTTTTATTGCAATTTTTGGACGAGAATATATTCATCTTTAATATGAAAAAGGTCTTGCAAAATCTGAAATTCTTTATTGTCGAATAGTCCCTTAATAGCTTGAATATTACAATATGATTGAAGAGTTTTTGAAAGACGTATGAAGTGTAACATGGCAACATTGCATATTCCTGTGTTAATATAATTTACAAATCTCGTAATTATATCTTAGAGGTTTGTATTTATTATATTGTATTACACATGAAACAAAATATTGGGCATTGGGCATATACTTTCAAGATTATACACTTGGTAAGATTAACGCTGTATATACACTCTAATACATGATATTTGTTTGGGTTCATATTTTGTTATATTATCGATGGCGTGTTTCATAACATATAACGGCACTTTTTATTATAAGGAAATAACATGCATTATTCTATATCCAATAAATTCATCCAATGGGCATTCTTCATAAGTACCACGTGACCGTCCAATATATTCCGGTATTGGATCCAAAAAGTCTGTATTTTTTCCATATTGGACAGTTGAGTACAAGTGCACTAAGCGATTGTTTTATAACGATAAAAGCCGTTACCGAGAAAAAGTATCCGAATGTACAATATTCGATTCACACAGGCGATATTTAGATTGTATTTCTTAAATAAATAAATTGGATAAATGTTACAAATTAAAAACAAATGCAACAGCAAGTGATATTGTTATTGTTTGAAATTGAAAAACAAATGCAACAGCAAAACAAAAATTCTATTTTATTAACCTCAATGACAGCTTTAATCCAATGCTTATAGCAACACAGTTCAATGATATGCCCTTCCATTTTCTGTTCTTCCATCCCTTTATCGAAATGTATTTAAATCCACACTTTCTTTGATAGCGTTTGTATCCCATGCTAACCATTCTGACCCAAAACACGATTTACGAATTCGTAATCCTGTCGGAGCGAGTTGTTTTATTCCTATCGAAGTTAACAATTATGCATTACAAACACACACTCCGAAATACGTTTTGGATTCGTTCGATGATTTAAAAAAATATTATGATTAATTTACTGTTAAACACAAACACGTCCATAGTGATTAGTGTTGTCCCTAAAATGCAGAAAGGCTTGCTTATACTAGTATGTTTCGTCAGAGAAATGACGTCACACGAGATACGTCATAAATTGCGTAATCAGGTGAATGAAAATAAAAATACGGAAAGCTGGTTTAGTAATATATTTTAAAGAAGAAACAAAAGAGCGTTAGAAAGGGATATAGAATAAAAAGATTATTAGATGTTTAAACTGTACAATACGTGATATATTTGGACTCGCACACAGTTTGAAGTCATATTGGACTCGCCTAACGGCTCGTCCAATATGACTTAAACTGTGTGCTCGTCCGAATATATCTCCGTATTGTACAGTGAAACGTCTAATAACCTATAAGTATTAGAAACAGAAACATTTGGTATATATGCTGATATTGGCATGCCATAAATGAAATTAAATTGTATTATTATAAATAATTATGAACGTTTTATGTATAAGTTCAATTTTTTTTCTTCCTGATTGAAGCCAGTCAAGAAAGCGTAAATGGATATAAGAACGCTTTTCGAATTAAAGGTATTGGTGTTGATACGTTGTCGGATGGCGTGTTCGTGATATTTCTTTTCCAGTACTGGTTCGGTCAAGGACCGCACTACATAGCTTTACTTGCTTTAGGATTTGCTTTATTTTAGTAAAACATAAACATATATAATCTTTCTTTTTAATAAATTAATTTCCAGTAATGCTGTTGATTTCTTTCGTGTAAATTGTTTTGTATTGTGCTATTTTTTGTATTTTTAATTGCAGGTCTTTTTTATGAACTTATGCCTTATCAAATATATATAAGGCGGAGAAAATATAAAAACATATTTTTAACGTTTGAGTATATATGTGTATCACGACTAATTCATGATTATTGTTTTTTTGTAAACAGTCAATTCGTCAAACTTTTATACAGGATCATGCTTGTTTGTACGAAAATTAACCTGTGGCAAAATTGTGTTGACGTACATAATTGCCCTTTTTGTGGTGATTGTCAAATTACACTACCGTTTAATTTATCACGTTCATGCTTTTGGCACGAACATTGAACCTCATCTTCAAACATAACTTTGATAAGCAAACACATAGCATATTATGACCGTTCACAGCTTAATCTTCGTATAACTAGAGCACAGGTACTTGAAACAATTTTTTGGTCCTTATATATATAATAAGAGTAAAGGTACCCAACGATGATTTCACAGGTGTATTGAATAACACAATGCAACAGCATAAAAGATCAAACAATGCACACATATGTCGTTGTGGTTGCCAGCAGGAAGCGTCCATCTATGATAAAACACCTTTTATTCGATGAAAATCGTCCAAGTATGTCCAAAACAGCCAAAAGTTTCACAAATAGCACCCCAAAATCAAAGTGTGTAATTCCTGACGTCCAGCTGTCAGTAATGAATGAAAGCGATTTTCGGTCTAATAAATGACCACACCCCACATTATACCCCCTCTCAACCCCCCCCCCCCCAATTTTTATATATATATTTTTTCCTTTTTTTTATTTTTGAAAGATCGTCTAATAAATTATTGAGTATGTACAATTTCCCCATGATAGCTAACGTTATACTGTCAAGCACTCCAATAGTCGAGCGCCCTGTCGTCTGACAGCTCTTGTTTGTGTTCTGTATTTATTATTACTTGTTTTAAAATTTACTAATATATTAAGAATTTATACATTTAAAAGTGATTTACCTTCCATTTTTTCAGTGTTATTTTTTTTGTGTCATTATGAATATCAGGGATTTTGTACCGCTGGTGTAAAATTTTCAAAGAATTATCTGTCATTGTGATTATAATCCTCTGGGTGTTTGTACCGCCGGCGTAACGTTTTAGTTTTATTTTTCTGTCAAAATGATTATGAATTTTGTGAGTTTGTACCGCCAGCGTAACATTTAAAGTGGAATGATTTATTTGGTGATGTTATAATGAACCTTTGGGAGTTTGTACCTCCAGCGTAACATTTTCAAAGAATTATCTGTCTGTGATTATTAACCTTGGGGAGTTTGTACCAGCGGCGTAACATTTTAATTTTATTTTTCTGTCAAAGTGATGAATGTTGTGAGTTTGTACCGCCAGCGTAACATTTAAAGTGGAATGATTTATTTGGTGTTGTTATAATGAACCTTTGTGAGTTTGTACGGCCAACGTAACATTTTATTTTTCTGTCAAAGTGAATATTAATATCTGGGAGTTTGTACCGCCGGCGTAACATTTTCAAAGAATTATCTGTCTATGTGATTATGAACCTTGGGGAGTTTGTACTGCCGGCGTAACATTTTAGTTTTATTTTTCTGTCAAAGTGATTATGAAATTTGTGAGTTTGTACCGCCAGAGTAACATTTAAAGTGGAATGATTTATTTGCTGATGTTAGAATGAACCTTTGTGAGTTTGTACCGCCAGCGTAACATTTTATTTTAATTTTTCTGTCAAAGTGATTATGAATATTTGGGAGTTTGTACTTCCAGCGTAACATTTTCAAAGAATTATCTGTTGTGATTATGAACCTTTGGGAGGTTGTACCGCCAGCGTAACATTTTCTGTTACATTTTTCTATCGAAAGGATTATGAACCTTTGAGAGTTTGTACCGCCAGCATAAAATTTTCTGTTCAATTTTAAAGTACAATCAATTTTTGTTGATGTTATAATGAACATTTTGGAGGTTGTACAACCAGCGTAACATTTTAAGTTGAATTATATGATGTGATAATGAACCATTGGAGTCTGTACCGCCAGCGTAACATTTTTGTTTAATTTTTCTGCGAAGTGATGATGAAATTTTGAGAGTTTGAACCACCAGCGTAATGTGAACTATGTTTTGATGTGATAATAAACCTTTAGGAGTTTGTACCGCCAGTGTAACATTTTCTGTTTAATTTTTGTGTCTAATTTGTACTGCCAGCGTAACATTTGAGTTGAATTATTTGTTGATGTGATAATGAACATTGGGGAGTTTGTACCGCCAGCGTAACATTTTAAGTTGAATTATTTGATGATGTGATAATGAACCTTGGGGAGTTTGTACCGCCAGCGTAACATTTTCAGTTCAATTTTCCTGTCTTAATGTAAGTAGGGTTGTACTGCCAGAATAACATTTTTGTACTTTCTTATAAAAAGTGAAAAAACTGTGTGTTGTTTTTAAAGAAATTTCCTTGAAAATGGCCATTTTAAAAGGGATTCTGTGGAAAATCCTTTTTTAAAATATACTGCTTTTGAATATATTGTGATGAATATGTCTCAACCGTAACGCCGTGGTCAATTACTTGTCACATTCCGTTGTTGAGACAAACATATAGCTAAGACCAATCATGTGACGGGTAATATTTGGCCGTAACGATTGAACATTTATTGATAATATTAACACACATTCAATTACATATTACAACCAAATGAATAAGATATAGAGGATATTTGTTGGATTCGATTGATTAACGATTTTAATTCACGAGTGATCATAGAAAATATATTTTTTCTATGATCACGAGTGAATTAAAATCGATATTCCACCGAATCCAACACATTTTCGTTTTATTTTATGCCTTTTTTCACCGTTTATATACACTGTTAAAGAGTTTAACTAAAGAATTTCGCTGGGATAATGACGTCATTTCGTCAAAAAAATGACGTCATTTCACAGTAAACAGTGAAAATTATCGATAATTTTCACTGATAATTTTCACTGTTTGAAACAGTGAAATTGTCAGTTTTAATTCACAGATATTTCTCTATAAACCACAGGAAAGCATAAAAGAAAACTTTATCAGATACAAACTATATATAATAAACTATATGACACATTAATTGATTTGTTTTACATATGTCTGCTTCTCTGGATGGCACAAGCACAAGCACATCCTTTTTCTGTTGTTTGTATTTTGTTAATGAAATAAACAAAATCAATCAAATGAAATATAAACAAGCATTCGTCAACCAAACTGTGTCTGATTCAGTCAGTTTTACCACGAAACAAACTTTTTCTTAGCTCTAAACACGGTATGTTTTCTTTGTGATAGTTTTCATTATTTAACAGTGACGTATACCTTTAAACAATAAGTTTACAATATATTCACAATAACATAAAAGAAAGATCTTACATTGAGGTTGTGTGCGTGTGTATGCTTCATAGTCGCGCATAATGATTTCAGCGATAAGGACAAATTTTCGATAAATGAAAACTAAGGAATCAGTTCGAGAGGTTTGTTTAACATGTTTGCTTGGTGAGATAAGAAAAGTTTTTACAACAGAGAGCAACTGAAAACCAAGACCTAGATTGAAGTATTACAATCACACTGAGCCGGGGCTTATCAATAATTGTCCTCATCTGCATGTCTTTTTTAATACTCAAGGACGTCGTCAGGTGTTTTGACAAAACAATATTCGTCCAGATAAAAGAGCAGTTGCATTTTTTTTCCTGATTGAGATGTCGTTTGTAATTCGCGTACATAAGGAAAGATGTTAATTAGAGATGTATCCACATTAGCAAGCAGTTGCATTTTTCTTACATCGATGCTTAAAAATCGTGAGGTTCAAAGTTTGGTCGTTTATTATAAATATGAGTGTTTACAAGGGTCATCATAACATGGCAGATGCTTTGAGTTTTATTATCGGTGTAAATGTTTTGTGCTGTACATAATATGATACAAACGTACTCGCCTTGATAGAGTAATTAAAATAATTTCTCCATATTCACATGTAATTAAGTTTCATTTTGTTGCGAAAACGTTATTATCTCACAAATATTTTTTTTTTACATTAACATTAAATTAAAGGCAGATTATACGATTTGTATATGTGTTAAATTGTCATATATTGATAAAAATATGTTACAATTACACAAAATAGGCGAGAAAAAGTATACTTTTAAGACGAACTTCATAAAATGCAGCAAAGACTATAAGCGCCCCGAGCCGATGGTGACGAAGATATTTCGTACTTATTTTTCTACAATAACCGAAGCATTCGTCTTTTTATTAGGATCGGAGTCAATGTGCGTGTGTCGTATGAAAAGATGTCGTTGCAGGTAGTTAAAAACTTAATTTAGATTTAAATCGTACAGGCATGATATACATGCCGGCGAATTCAACTGTTCGGACATTTTTGATTTCAGAATTAAATATCTTGCTTATTTCGCATTGTTCGAAACATGTTCTTCTTAACTTTTATTTTAATCTTCTTAAATTTTATTTTAATTTATATTGAAATATATGTATAATAAGTTTTTTTACACATTTTATAAAAGATCATAAATATTTGACCAAATAGTATGATCTCCCTTTAAATCTTTTGAAACGCAACATTTTATAACCGTCCTCACACTATATACAACATAAATCTAATCTAAGGATTTAGTATAAATATATATTGATTATTTTTATTGAAACTGACATAATTTACTCACCGATGTTTTCAGCTTTCACGTTTTTGACAGTTATTAGATCAGTCAATCCACACAGAAATATCAGCAACAATCCGAGTGCTTTTGCCATTCCTACGTTCACGGGTTCTGTTACGTCAATACTAGTTCTTGTAAAATTATATACCAAACTGAACACAATTACATTTCTACGAACAGTTTCACTTGTTTGATAATGAAGTTCCTGTGTTATGCCACGTTAAACACCGCAAATCTTTGGTCAGTTATTCTTGAATCAATTTTTCACTACCGCTACGTTATCAGTATGTGTCGATACAACTGTCTGTCTTTCAAAGATTTTAACTCAGATGAGGGCGTCTAGAGATGGACTCGTTATCAGTTCAATATGGGGCTTGGAGTTAAAAGGACAGATTAATAAAATAAATATTCAAGAAAATAGTCATATTCTCCCGTAAGGTGCTCACATTCTTACTTTGATAATAAATTAATTTTTGTTTACATAAGACATTCATTCCGTATGTATTTTTTAATTTTCCAACTTAATTTTATTATTTATCCTGAAATGAATATATTTTATACACAGCTCAATATATGGAACGTTTGCAGAAATTACACATTTAAATGTTCAAGATATATTACGATTGATGTTAAAGGAAAGGAGCTTACTTTAGAATGATATCATATTTAAGACAAAATTGATTATCTACTAGCAATTATTTCTTTTTGATTTCTCATTTGAATTTGATGGGATGATCAAAGTATAATTATGATACATGTACTCTTTCAGCCCCAAATCAGGCGTTTTTCTGAAGCGTGATTAGTTTTCAATTTTCAGTGAATGCAAGCAATGTCTGAATACTTAACTGTATCAGACATACCAAAATATGTAAATTGGTTCTGATCCTGTGTTGGAAATTGCTTCGTGAAGATTACAATAATGTTGGATTAACTTACTTTTGAACCAAGCGAGCGCAAATAAGTAATCTTAAACGAACATGGATCGTCATGGGTTTCGACCAATAACAGCTACATGAAGAAAATAGCAAACAAAAGCTCATGCGAGCTGATCCTTGATGGACTAGAATAATCCTTTTTATTTGACGCACGCAAACATCTTGTATTTTATCCGTCTATTTGCACCGTGGTGTGTTCACGTAACAGTTACCTTAAGCAACGGTTATCAATACAGATGTATAGAGTAAACATAATTATGTCAGCTGAGGGGAAAATTGCAATTCAAATATTCATTGGCGGATCAGTAAGAGTAATACCATAAGAAAAGGGCTAGACATTCCTAAAACCAGGCCTTGAATAAATGGGAAAATATCATCAAACCACAAAAATACGACCAAACTTAGATTGCGTAAAATGCAAAACAAGTTCGTAAACACTGCAGAATGTTTTGTTCGATAAAGACAAATACCAACACGTTTTAGTGTTTTTATCTTTAAATGAAAAAAGATGTAAGACCAATATTTTCATTTAGAAAAGCAATAAGCTCGTTCTTAACAACTAATGCTCACTTGTTTCTAAGTTTAAGCTATTAGTTGCATTTTAATGACTAAAGATTTGAAAACATGTTTGTATTCTCCACGAATGCCACGCATGTTAGATTAATAACCATGTCTGTAATAACAACCTTTAATCTAATCTTAAATGTTTGCATTTATCTGCCTTTTGTGTGAGTGTGCGAACGTGCGTGCGTGAGTAGGCGCGTGAGTGCATTCATGAAATTTAAATGAACAAATTGAGAAATAAATTGACGATATAAATGAAAGAATGACACATACAGTTTTCAATATATATATTGTTTTCACTTAACCTAATTCAAATTAGAAATAGTTCATAGGTCGCAAAAACGGAAATTATGAAATTGTTCCGAAAAATACCGTTTAGAATATTGTATGGGATTGAGTTGGTATCGTTTAAACCAAAAACCTTTTAATACATGGCATTCTATTTTCAACCTACATCCATAAAGAGAAAATCAAATGTTTGAACTAAAATGTGTTGTCGCATATCACGCATATGAGACCCTCGTCCATATTAAGCAAATAATATGACGTTACTTACATCGTTAAGCGCATGCTACAGATTTCAACATAAGCATATAAAGAACATAGAGAACTCGTATTGTTATATGTTTGTCCTTACCGGTAAACAAAGCTAATCTGAAAACAGAAATTTATCTTGAGTCATACGATTGGCTACAACTTTCTGAAAATAAATACCAATAACCCACACTCAAAACGGTGATAACTGGATTGCGGACTGACGGACACGGTAAACCACTCGCATCGTAATCTCAACTTTGGGTGTGACCGTGATAAAAAATTAAGTGCTTCACATCTTTGTCGATTTAAGACCCTTAGCAGATTAAATCAACCAAACAGTTATTCGGGGATTATGTTACTGGAAGTGAATTAATATTACGATATGCTTAAACCAGATTTATAAAACGATCTACATTTATTGAAACCAATCAATTAAAAAAGGATATGATATGAACATATGTTACATTAATTACCAATCAATTATCGAAATCAAAGCATGTTTTTAAAGGGCGCTTAAGAGCAAGCACTACACAACTGTATGCTTCTTTGAACATAAAATCTCATCAGTGAAATTAAAACATATATTAAAATAACTCCAATGTACAAAAAGATTGCACGTTAATTGTAAAAAAGTTGTTTTCATCTGATTATCAACTTATACTGTGTATAGCCATGGTACAATGAGCAAAATCCATACATGAAGGACCACCTTCTGAACTGCAACACAATTACCAAGACCAATGATTGGGGGTACTTGTTATTCATTCCATATCAAGTAGCGATTCATTAAGTAAAATCATTAAAAATCATTGAATATATTGTGATGAAAATACTGTAACGCTGTGTTGCAGTATTTGTCACATTCAGATGTTGATTCAAACAGATAGCTAAGACCAATCATGTGAATGGTAATATTTGGCCGTTACAATGGATAATTTATTGACACACATTCATTTACTTATTAAAACCAAATAGATACAAAATATTTTTCAGAGAAAGTAAACTATTTGAAACCATAATTGATTTGTTCAACTCTTTTCACCATTCTCTGGATGGTACAAGCACACTACTTTAATGGATTTAAAAAAAATCTAAATCTGTAATGTCCATTTTTTTGTCGGCCGTATGTGTTTTGCTATGGGATTGGATGATACTTGCTAAAAGTCATATTTCTATAGCATTACAATTGACTGCTGCACTACTATGATTTTGTTCTTGAGATTAAAAACATCAATTTAACGAAATATAATCCAAACTTCTTTAACTCACATTTTTACTTCACAGTTTCGTATTCAGTCTGGATATTGATCATTTATCACGAAGCAACTTGGTCTTAGTTTTATACGTGGTATGTTATGGAGACAAAATCTGGCATTTAAACAAGATGCTTCATAGTCGCGCGTAATGATTTCTGCGGTTAGGCCAATTAACCGATAATGAAAAACCAAAGGCTAAGCTCGAGAGGTTTGTGTAAGTCATTTTGATTGTTGAGATAAGAAACGTGTTTACAACAGAGGCCATCTGAAGACCTTCAATCAAGTATTTAAATCTCCCAAACAACGCCGGGTGCTTATCAATATTTTCCTCGTCTGCATGCCATTCTTGATACTCACTTATGTCGTCAAGTGTTTTGATATGGAACATATTCGTGCATATAAATGAACAGTTGCATTTTCATTATAGATATTCCACACATATTTCGCGTATATCAGAAAGGATTATACATGAAATATTTTCATCATTAGCAAACAGTTTCATTTACCTTACTTGGATGTAGTCTTTATCCTTTTGAGTGTCAACATGTCATACAAGAGATATTAATCTTGATAAACGAAAAATTGCACATTGCGGACACATTTTATTATCATTTGAAACGATGTTAGAGACAAAAAGGTTGCTTGAATGGAGGATCTGCGTTGACTAAAACCTGTTTGTGTGCCCCATAAAATGCATGTAGTCGATAACCACGTTTTCATGTTATCAATTTTAAGCACATTCTCTTCTTATGTTCAACAGCAAAGTCAGTCACTTAAAGCGAAAACACTGTTTTTTGATTTGTATCTCTTTGGAAATAATGGCTTATGGCGTGTTTGCAAAGTATAAGATAAAAAGAGGAGCCGATGGTCAAACGTCGGTCGCTAAAATTGACAAAACATATCAAACACAACGGCGAGAACTAAACAGTATGCTTTTAAGCCGGTTTTATACAAAAAAATACTTTTATAGACTGTAAAATACAAAATTTAAGATATTTAAATAACATTTTAATAATCGATTACACACACAACGTGTAAATACACTTAGCATTGAATTCGCTTCATTCGAGAATCGTTCATATACATTGGAATTGTAAATTTGTACATCCTACAAACGTTCAATATATAGAGACGAGTGTACATATAATTATTTTATTTTTATCAGTAATGAAAAATGTTGGAAATAATACGGCAAATTCATATGGATTGTGGATAAACACATATCATATGCAAATATCATATACATGTATTATATGCATACCTTATTTCAATAAATTAATAAATTCTTTGTTTATTTTGCTCGGACTCTAAGTGGTGCGAGTAAAATACTTTAATATGAAAAAAATACAACAACAACAACAAAAAACAAAAACAACATTGAATAGATTTTAAGCATACAATTGCTATTAAGCCAACTGTAAAATACACAAGTGTGATGGCATGGATGATAATTATAATGAAAATTAAGTAATGGTAGAAGTTAACAAAGATTTAACTGATTCATTACATACGATATGTTCCTTTAACATCGATAACGATATAAAGAATACACTGTTCTACATCGAATTCTGACAAAAATAGTATACTAAGATAAATTGATCTTGATCTAAATTGTTCATTAAACAATTCGCATTATATATATATATATATATATATATATATATATATATATATATATATATAAATCGAGAAAAATCATTCATTTCTGTTTTATTTTGCTTTCTCATTAGAAAGATAAAGGTCCGAATTTTCCTTCTAGAAATGCCGTTTACAAGCCAGATGATAAACCAAAGCGGATAACAAATATATTTATCCTGATTAATCGCAGTTGCATTGTCCTCAAACGAAGCATATTTTATGAAAAGGATACGATATAGTTTAAAACGGCATTCAACATGACGGACAAAAAGGTTTATTTGAATAGTGAAACCTTCGATCACAACGATTTGTTGTGTGCCGCCTAAACATTGTTGTCGAGCGGCACGATTTTATTTATTAAATGCAATGTAAGCGCAAGCTCTTCTTACTTTTCAATATCATATTTATATTACACGAAATCGAAACGAAAGGATAGCATTAATTACTTGTTTTTTATAAATAATGAAATATGGCTCAAGCAGCAAGAATGACAACAATTAGATTAACCAATGGTTCATGTTACAGCAAAATATGACATAGACACAGAACGGCCAATTCAAAGCCGAACTCCATATCCTCGGACCGGACCGTGCATCCCATAAGGAGTGAAATTTACTGGTTTTAATAATAATAATAATACCACATTAATATAGCGCCCTTTTCATACAGTATTGTGCGTTCAAAGGCGCTTTACAAAATGTCATATGTATTATCTTCATTAGTATTAAGGGTCTGTGCTCTTAGAGCCCGGTACTACCCGCTTAAGGCCGATAGCCCATGCCGATGTTGCACACATAAAACTGTCAGTTTCACTTCATTAGGATTATTGTTAAGTCGGTTCTCTCAGAGCTTTGCACTGCTGCTTAAGGCAGACAGTCAATGCCGACGGTTTTTATGAATCAAGTATCCTGACCTTTTTTTGGAGTTGCCCGCTTTGCCGCCGGTCGTTTGCTAGTAATTGACAGATATATACATTACACTAACTACCCACTATTCTTCATATAGCATTGCGCCTCATTACGCCTCATTTCGCCACCGTAAACCGTATATGCAATAAGCGTTTCTTTATACGAAAGTGGTAAAATAGTTTGATGTTTTCTATTTATTGAACTTGCACAGATTTAACAAAATACAACTCAAAATACCAATAACATGAATATAATACTTGGCACATAAGACGTGTAAATACACGTCGCATATAAGTTTGCGCGGCACAAAAGTGTGCTGTTGTTTTCATATAATATTTATATTACAGCTGGTCTTTTCACGCCTGCCTGTGTATGTACATGGCCAATTAGTAATAACCAGTTCGTTGCAAAATAGATAAGTCTATGAGGACGAAGTTAATGTTTGAGTATAATAATTAGTATTATGTGATACCTACATATTTGTTTACAAACATACTCGGGTAATTTTATTTATAAGTGACAATTATTTTGCCTACTAAATATCTAAAATACAGATATTTATGTTTCATTTTCTTATCACATACTTACGTTATTATTTCAAACAATATGAATGTGTACAAACAAGTCTTTTGAAATATTAAGTGCAATATGGGATAAACATCCTCAAAGTGTACACAATCTTTAACTTCTCATAAAGTCAGTTATAGATATTGTTGCTTCTTGTTTGAGATACGAATATAGTTTACTTAGCGATGTTTACAGCGTTCGCTTGGTTGATATTCAGTGGATCAGTCAACAAAAACACAAGTATTGGAAACAAACAGAATGCTTTCGCCATTTTGTCTCTCACTGATTCTGTTTTATCAATACTAATTCTTGTTTAATTTATTAAATTGTTCTATTTCAAACTTAACTTAGTAACATGTGTACGTTTCTTTAAAATGTATCACTTGCTCGACGCGGATGTTTTTGTGTAAATCTGATAATTGTAAATAAGAATTTCAATGTTTTTTAAAGGTTCGTTTGTTGATTTGCAATAAGTTGTGTAAATGTTACTGTGTAACACAACTTAATCATACAAACCGCATGTTTGGAATAATTTCAGAGCATTTTAACGCTACGTCGAAATTTGGGTCGATTGTTTTGTTCAATGCCACACCAGAATCTTCAACAAAATGTATTTAACCAAAACAAGCATATATATACTAATACAAACTTAAATTCCGTATTATGCCTAGGTTTACAAACACTAATTTGGCGAGACAGTTACCGGCGGTTAACTAATAATTTTATTTCATAGCGCGAGTCTCACATATATTTTTCTCCTTTAATAAGGCACAACTTTTGCCATGTATCCTGCATCTTGACAGTTTCACACAACCGCTGCGCTGTCAAAATATGCCGAACTTACAAAATGTCTATCAAGATTTAAACTAAGACGACGACGTCCCGTGATTGAGTTGTTAACCGTTGCATGGCTCTTGGGAGTGGAGAATTAAAGGGATGCTGCACTGTTTATAAGTGTCAATTAAATGTGTTTACGATATGTGAAATGTGTATTATTTGTATATAATATACATATTTGATATGCGTATACGAATGTTTTTTGTGAACAATCCACGTGAGTTTTTTTTTTAAACAAATAAAACAGTTGATAATGCTTATGTTTGGAAATAAAATGTTATTCTCATATACGTCTTTTCAAAGTCAACGTTAACAGGATAAAACAATTTATAATTGCAATATGTTTTTGAAGGATCCTTCCATGAAATGATGGAATAAAAATGCTTTACAACACAGTTATTTAAGTTAAATTCTTGATTGTGCGGACATGATTTTTTGAACAACCATGCAGTTTTCATTCCGTGGAAAATAACACCGACTATGTTAAAACGCATTGTTAATGGTTGAGAATAACCATGAATATGATATTTGCTTACGATTTTATGTATCATCTATAATTATTACATATCTCTTCGATCACAAAAATGATACTATATCTTCACTGTACACGATGTTTTAATGTTAGTAACGTTATTTCTTCCGGGTAATTGACATATCGAACACTATATAATGCCGATTAAGACTTCAGAGATAAAAACGTCGTCTTTTATTCGCAAATCAGACTGCGTATGAACTAGATCGTCCTTCTGACAAAATAGGTCGACGTCAACGCCCAAGATAAGATATCTAATTTCGTTACATCATACACCGCGACTATTCGAATGTTTGAGATTAAAAACAATTAAGTATAAAACATTTCCCATAGTTTATGATGATTATTATTAGTAGTATTTAAAATTATTATTGTTATTTTTATTCTGATAATTGCGACGACAAAGAATGCGGCGGCAACAAAGACGACGGCAACAACAACGACGCCGATGACGATGATGATGACGATGCAGATGATGCTGGTGATGCAAGTGATGGTGACGACAATTAAGATTGTGGTAATGATTGTGATGATGATGATGATGATGATGATGATGATGATGATGATGATGATGATGATGATGATGATGATGATGATGATGATCATAATGATCATGATGATGATGATGATGATGATGATGATGGTGATGATGATGATGATGATGATGATGATGATGATGATGATGATGATGATGATGATGATGATGATGATGATGATGATGATGATGATAATGATGATGATGATGATGATGATGATGATGATGATGATAATGATGATGATGATTATGATGATGATGAAGGTGATGATGATGATGATGATGCCCCTTAAAAAATATTTTGTGTATAAAATTCGGTCATAGTTAAACGACTAAGAGCGTCTGTGTTAATCTTTTGACAAAGATTTAGTCGATCGAAATTCGTTAGGTTCATCCAACACAAAGATTTAGTATTAGGGGTCCAATTAATAACAGCTGCATAACGAACATAAACAACAAAAACCTAATGCATTGGTCATTAATCCCGTGTATACTTCTATTGACAAAAATGATATCAGTTCTCTGCTAGTCACAAGTGTACATTAACATAGGCCAGTGAAACAAAAATATTCTATGCGTATTGAGAAGCATGTTATATATGCATATCGCAAACTTATGGTATTTTCAAATCCACGAAGCTCAGTGATTTAAGCAATATTTAATAAAGCTTCCCCTGACCTTTTAACAAATAATGTAATAACCGTCAGTATTGCCCTTTAAAGATTTTGCAATATATAATACCGGGCGTGCTTTTATAACGATTTAATTAATGATGTAATTGTCATAAAATTAAACAATTTGGTATCATGCACTTGCAGAAATAAATGTACAATAGCCTTTCTATCATAATTGTTAGAAACTTTTAAGAATAAAGCATTTTTATGTCCCCCAGTCTATACTGGGGGACATATTGTTTTTGCCCTGTCTGTTTGTTGGTTTGTTGGTTTGCGTAAAACTTTAACATTGGCCATAACTTTTGCAATATTGAAGATAGCAACTTGATATTTGGCATGCATGAGTATCTCATGGAGCTGCACATTCTGAGAGGTAAAAGGTCACGGTCATCCTACAAGGTCAAAGGTAAAATATATGGGTGGACACATCTTGTTTAAACATGCCTTTCATTTTCTAGGTTTGAAGATGTGTCAGCATCAACGCCCCTTCCTCATTTTTCAGGAACGATATTTTCCTTTCATGTTATCCTTACAAGTGTAAATTTCGAACGCTATTATTACTATCGGTGTTTTGATAAGATAAATGCAGTAAGAGTCACGAGTCGGGATAGTCGGAGCATTTAACATTTGCAGATGTAAGCATGATCGTACTGTTATCGGGGTCTAACATAATTCATAATTAGGAAATATCTGAAAATAAATATGTCCATCATTTTTCTTCCTGAATTAAGGACGTAAAATATTGTTTTCGCTGATGTATTCATATGTATTATTATTGATGAATAGTTTGTGCATATCGAGTATTATTTGTTGTTGGATTTGTTTTGGTTATTTGCATCGAAGATCTCATTCATGAACAATTGCCGTGGATTGTTCTATTGCATATAAGTTACATGTTTGGTATTATGTGCTGTATGAATGTAACTTTATTACACAGTGACATATATTGCATTTATTTAACTGTAAGATCCTTGATGTCAACCATTCTATATTAATCTTTCAACAGGAAGTGTCAATTACGGATATCCTGAAAAGCAAAGATCATCGTGTACGGGTTCGATACTGTCTGGCTATGTTTTAAATCGATTTTGCTGACGAAATTTAAATGTATGAATCTACATAACAGCTTAATCGTTTATCCTCGTAAATTGACCTCAATTTAAACGCAAATGTGTCTTCACGAATAAACAAATAGTTACAAATAGTACAGTTTTGTTCCAAATATTTTCTAAAAAATTGCCTTCATTTACAATAGCTGTTAGTAATGTATATTCCTCTTGGCTTCTCATCAGTGAAATTAAAACATATATTAAAATTACTCCAAAATATATCAGAAAGACTCTACGTTTATTGTAGGATTATTACTTTTAATTTTTATAGCCAATGGTATAATGAGCATAATCCATACACGAAAGACCACCTTCTGAACTGACTGCATTACATAATTACCAAGGCCGATAACTGGGGCAACTTGTACTTCATTCCATATTTAACTAGCGATTCATCAAGTAAAACCATCCAACAAATCAGTAAATATATTGTGATGAATCATGACACTTCAACGGCGTGGTCCAGTATTTGTCACTTTCCTTTGTTGATTCAAGCTGATAGCTAAGACCAATCATGTGACGGGTATTATTTAGCCGTACCAATTGCACGTTTATTGATAATACTAACACAAATTAAATTTACTATTTCAACCAAATAAATAATATAATTTTATCAGATACAATAAACTTGTTGACACATTCATTGATTTGTTCAACATATTTATCATTATCTGTATGACACGAGCACAATTTTAAAATGAGGGCAATATATCTAAATCAGTATAATGCATTTGTTCCGTTGTTCGTATGTTTTGCTATAGAGTCGTTAGACTGTTGCTTAAGGCTTCTTGCTGATTACAATAGGGCACTAATTACAATTATTTTGTTAATGAAATAAGCAACGTTAATCAAACGAAATATCGAAAAGCATTCTTCAACCACACAGTTTCTGATTCAGTCACGATATTTCATCAAGAAGCAAACGTTTTCTTAGTTCTGAACACGGTATGTATTCTTTGTGATAGTTTTCATTAATTGACATTGGCGTTTTCTTTTGAATAATTACTTGACACTATCTTCAAAACAACTTTATGAAGCGCATAAAGCTTACTGCGATAAGAACATGTTTTAAATGAATACAAAGGACTCAGCGCAAGAGGTTTGTTTAAACCTTTTTGCTTGTTTAGATAAGAAACGTTTTAACAACAGAGAATATCTGAAGAATCAATGCCTCGATTTAAGTATTAAAATCGCACTAAGTCGAGGGCTTATCAATAATTTTCCTCATATGCATGCCTTTCTTAATACTCAAGAACGTCTGTTTTGACACAATACAAATATACGTCCAGATAAATGAGCAGTTGTATTTTCCTGATAGAGATGTCGTGTGTAATCCGCGTCAATAAGGACAGATGATTACTCAGACATTAATCCACATTAACAAGGAGTTCTATTTTTCTTACATCGATGCTTAAACTCGTGAGGTTCAATATGTGATAAAAGATGTATTAAACTTGATAGACAACATATTACACTTTGCGGACATACTTTATTAAGTTGATGCGATATCGTGTGAAACGGTTAACACCGTGAAGGACAAAAGGTTGACTTGAATAGTTGTTCTGCGATCACAAAAACCTCATTGTGTGCCCCATAAAATGTTTGTGCTCACTTATCTCGTGTTTTTGCTATGAATTTAAGGCTCGTACAACTCTTCATATTTTCAACATCAAAATCAGTCTCTTTCAGCAAAAGCAGTATTCGATGACATCATCTACATATTTATAAATATTTAAATACGGCTTTTGGAAAAAAATATATGGTAAAAAGTAAAACACTAGTTGCATCAGAAAGAGAGAAGCCGGACGCTGGTCACCATACTATCGAAACAGCAACGTATGAAACACAAAGCCGAGTCAAAACAAGTACGTGTTTAAGCCGGTTTTATACCAAAAATTCTAATATAAACACAAAATAATCCAACTATGAATTTTAAAAAATATTTAACATAATTGTTGTCACAAAATAAATACACTTGGCATGGATAAAATATGTACAGACTGCACATTAGTGTAGTGTTTTTGTTATTTACTATTTTCGTTCAATAGGGTATTTTATTATACATTGTAAATGTGTAATTTGTGAGTGTATATAAAGCCCATCATACAATGGCAGATGCTTTAATTTTGGTTATCGAGTACATGTATTACGTTTTAATAATAATTGACATAATATAATGCAAACATACTCATGTACCATGATAGAGCAATAACAATCATTTCTAAATATGCACATGTAATTATGTTTCATTTCGTTCGAAAACGTTATTTTCTTACAAAAAAATGAATATTTAATGTTAAATCGTTTGAAAAGAAATATGTTATAAGCTTCCTTAAAGTATATACAACATATATATAATCTCAAAAATTATTATAAATATAAATTTATTATTTTATAGAACTGACATAATTTACTTACCGATGTTTTCAGCTTTCGGTTTTTTGACAGTGATTAGATCAGCCAACCCACAAACAAATATCAGCAACAATCCGATTGCTTTTGCCATAACTTCTTTCACGGTTCCTGTCACGTCAATACTAGTTCTTGTAAACTTTTTTATCCAACTGTAGGCAATAACAAATGTAAAAAAATGTTTTACTTGTTTGATTATGGCATTCCTTTGTTTATGCCATTCTAAAATAGACTAAAACATATTTATGTTAGTTTGATAAGTTTGGTTGTTCGGTCAGTAGTATATGTTGCGTATGCGTAATCACATCTTAATTCAAATTTTAAAAAATGATTTAGTGAATAACTTTAGAACATTTCAACCGTATGAAAAACAAGTTTTGATTGTAATTTAATTTCCATTTTAACACATTTCTGGTAAGTTATTCTTGCATTAATATTCCACTATCGCTACGCTTTTCATCGTGTGTCGATACGACAACTGTCTGTCTATGAACGATTTTAACTCAGCTTAGGGCATCACGTGAGGGAGTCGTTATCAATCCAATTGGGGGTTTGGGCTTAAAGGGATTAAACATTCAACAAAATATTCATTTCCTCCCGTAAGGTGCTCAAAATCTTACGTTGATAATAATTGGTCTATTTTGTGTAAAGGACATGTATTGCGTATGTTATTTTTTGTTTCGAATGTTATTTAATTATTTATCCTGAAATAAATATATCTCTGTAGACAACTCATTATATGGAAGGTTTGCAGGAATGACACATTTACATTTTCTAGATATATTGTGATTGATTCTTAAATAAAAGGAGCTTGCTGTATAATATAATGATGAAGAATAAAAATGGGAAAATAAACATTAGTATGGAAATAGAACGCATCGAAAAAAAACAGTAAGAACGTGCAAAACCGTTACGTAACATTGATAATGGCGCTTAAAGAGATAAGAAAAAATAGGGAAAATTAATCTACAATAAAGGACTATGTTTCTATGGGTGAGTGGTATCATTTTTAAGGTAATGTACAGTGCCTACACGCAAAAGATGAAAGTATTGATTACGTAAATTCTGGTTCGCTTTACACGGTATTTTAAACAATGATTCAGTTGTTTTAATGAGAGTGATCCTAAATAGATATTTGATTAAGAATATTTGTAGAAAAGAAATATGAGTTACGAAGACTCAAACATTGGATGTTAGAGTCAGATCATGTAAAATAATTCCATTTCGATAACAGAGCTAATAGTCTATATTGGTTGTAAACGCTTTTCAAAATATTGGTACAGTTGTTTCTTACGAGTAAGTGACACATGATGTCCAATAATAGCCGAATAGTACTCTTAATTTAATAGGACTCCAGAGACAAACTTCTATGATAATCTTTCAGACCCAAATCAGGCGTTTTTCAGATGCGCGATTAGATTTCAATTTTCAGGGAATGTAAGAAATTTATGAATACTTAACGATATCAGACACATAAAAATATGAATTTGGTTCTGATCCTGAGTTGGAAATTGCTTCGTGAAGATTGCAATAATGTTGGATTAACTAACTTATGCGTTTGAACCAAGCGAGTAAAAATAAATAATCTTAAACAAACATGGGTTTGGACCAATAACAGTAAAATGAAGAAAATAGAAACCCAAAGCTAATGCGAGCTGATCCTGGATGGACTAGAATAATCATTTCTTTCTTTGACGCACGCAAACACCTTTTATTTTATCCGTTTATTTTTACCCTGATGTTTTTACGTAGCAGTGACTCTTATCAGCGGTGATCAATACAGATATATAGAGTAAACATAATTATGTCACCTGAGCGAAACATATCGATAAAGATATTTAATGGCGGATCAGTAAGAGTAATACCATTTTAAAGGAGCAAGGCATTCCGGAATCTAGGCCTTTACCAACTGCTGCAAAAACAGCAAACCACACTTAAACAACGAAACTAAGATTGCGTAAAATGAAATAGAAGTTCGAAAATCTTGCAAAATGTTTTGTTCGATAAAGACAAATATCAACACGTTTAAGTTATTAACTTTGAATGAGAAACAAATAAGACCAATATTTTCTTTTAAGCAACCAATGCTCAATTGCTTCTAAGTTTAAGCTATTAGTTGCATTTATCATGACTAAAGATTTGAAACAATGTTTGTATTAGATTAATCTTCGCTGCAAAAGTTGTGCACAACTTGGTCATAATTCTTGCTGATTATCTCCACGAAAGCCACGCATGTTAGATTAATAACAATGTTCACGCTTAACCCAATCTTAAATGTTTGCATTTATCTGCCTTTTGCGTGAGTAGGCGCGAGCGTGCATTCGTGTAATTTAAATGAACATATTAAGAAATAAATTTACGATATAAATGAAAGAATGGCACATATAGTTCTGAATTTTTTTTTCATTTAACCTAATTGAAATGAGAAATACAAAGCTATTCTGACAAAAGAAATTTATCTTAAATAAACTGATGGGCTACAATTTTATGAAAAGGCATACCAATAACCCACACTCAAATTGGTGATAACTGGATTGCGAACTTACGGACACGATAAACCACTCACAACGTTATCTCAATTTTGGGTGTGACTGCGATAAAAAAAAAATGAAGTGTTCCACAGTTTTAACGATTGTATACCCCTTAGCAGGTTAACTCAACAAGCAGTAATTCAGTGATTTAGTTCATAGATGTGAATTAATATTATGATATGCTTAAAACAGATTTATTAAATGATCTTTATTTATCGGAACCAATAAATTTAGATAGGATTTAATATGAACATATGTTACATAAATAACCAATTAATAAATGAAGAGCATGTACTACATAACTTTATGCTTCTTTGAACATAAAAGCGCATCGGTGTAATTAAGACATATACAGATAATAAAAGGTTCGTGTTGATTATAGATCAGGTTTATCATGCAAGGCTTAAAAAACAAAAAAGCGCGCCTTGGCGAGTGCTTTTTCGTTTTCGTGCCGAGCATGATAAACATGATCTATAATCAACACTAACCTAATATTCTATTTATTCCACTTTTTATTCAGTAAACTTTTTTTATTTAAACAAAATTAGTTTTGTAAGTGTTTGTCGTACTTTGATAATGACTGTATTGTAACCAAGGTCAGTGTATTACTCCGCGTTCCAAAAATAACCGCTGTTCAAATAATCATTTTCTAAAATCAGAATATCGTTATGTAACAAAGATTCGAGCGTTATTAATTACAATTTGAATCATATTGAATTGCAAATCTTAAAGTTTTATAATATCAATATGACGTTGTTATATAAAAGGAACTACATTTGTTTTCAACGTAGCCTAACACCATACACAATTCACTTTCGATTTCAAACTATCAACTCGATCACGAGGTGCACAATATTTGCTTCTTTGTTATAATATGTGGTTATTTCGTGACGAAATAACAAAGATAACTTGGATTTAAGCTAATTATATACATTAACATTTTGAATGTGGAACGTGGCACCAAAGAATTGTGAGGCAAAGTTGTTCGAACTAGAGAAAGACATTCGCTGGTGAAGTGACTGGGTGTGGCGAACATCAAGATCAACTTGTCCGACGGTACAGTGGTTGTCTAGGCTGCATTTCGGCCATAGTTTCAGTGCATGAAGGTGAACAAGAGGAAGCTGTTGGATTGTTACATTTACTGGACTGAGCAAGAATGTTTGAACACTTTTGCTGCTGTTCAACTAATATGTTGGAATAATTTGTTATGGACTGGACATTTTTGTGCCCTGTTTTGTCCATGGTTTCAGTGGGTGGAATGTTTGCATTTCGAAGGTTTTGGACCTGGAATTTGCGAACTGAGTGGTTCGTTATTCTCTTGTGCTCGGGAAAGACGGCGTCTTTTGCCATGGCCTTCAGCATCTGACCTAGCTTGTTGACACCCAATTGTTTACGCATGCACCACTGGGATGCAGTGTCATTTGTGCGTATTGCCAGGTAGAAAGGGTGCTAACTTGAAGAAAAATCAGATGGACGCATATCCGAGTACAGCTTGTAAATTAACACAGAATTTCTTGGTCCAGACGATTGTTTTCTACGGTCAAAGGGGAGCAACTCGAACTGACTTCTTCAGAGGGGAGCAGCAACAACAGAACCTATTTGCAACATAGTGTTAAATTTACCTAATACTAGAGGTTTAATGACAATAAATTACAACAAACACGTTTTTAAATACTTTTCTTTGGTTTCAGGTCATTAAGATTGACAAACATTTGAGACTGTTTTTATTATTAATGCACTTGGCAAATACAGGTGACGAGGTGCGTGGGAAAAAGTAGTCCCGGCTTTAATCAACCGAATTCACTGTAAAAGTGGGATAAATTAAAATTAATCCAAAAAGTATAAGAAAGATTGCACGTTTATTGTTAAAAAAAATTGTATTCTTTTATAGCCAATGGCATAATGAGCATAATACATATATGAAGGAACACCTTCTGAGCATGCAAAACACAATTACCAAGACCGATAACTGAGAAAACTTGTACTTCTTTCCATATCAAGTGGCGATTCATTAAGTAAAATCATGAAAAAAAAGAATATATTGTGATGAATGATGACACCGTAACGCTGTGTTGAAGTATTTGTAAAATTCCGTTGTTGATTCAAACATATAGCAAAGACCATTCATATGACTGGTAATATTCGGCCGAAACAATTGCTTATTAATTGACACACGTTCAAATACTTATTAAACCAAATAGATACGATAGTTGTTCCAGAGAAAGTAAACTATTTGAAACCTTAATTGGTTTGTTCAACTTTTTTTATCATACCCTGGAGGGTAACAACACACTAATTAATTGAATGTTAAAATCTACATCAGTGAAATTGACTTATTTTTTTGAAACAATATCTTCCCAACATGTTTATGGAGACAAAATCGGACATTTACACTAGATTCTTTATAGTCACGCGTAATGATTACAACGGTAAGGCCAATTTTTCGATAATGAGAAACCAATGCCTTAGCTCGAGAGGTTTTTTATTGTTGAGATAAGAAAGGTGTTTACAACAGAGAGCATCTGAAGAATCAACCCTAGAATCAAGTGTTCAAATTGCACAAACAGCACCGGGTGCTTATCACAGTGAAAGCAAGATCCTTAAAACACTAAAACAAAGACAGTTCTCAGCAGCATTTACTTGAATGTGACTGATCAGAAGTAATGTTAAGTGATTGTGTTTCTGATGCTTGGGGAGCTTTCAAAAATATATTTATTGACTCAATTGACAAATTTGCTCCAGTGAAAGAAATAAAACTGAAACAAAGAACTGAACAATTCATTAATTACGATGTTCTACATTGTATCCAGGAACTTGATAACGCATTTTCAATATACAAGAAGGACAAAACTGAAAACAATTTGAAACACTTCAGAACATGTTGAAATCAACCACAGTCTGCAAATTTGAAGCTAAGACAAATTATTTTACAGAATCTTTAGATAACAACAAGTCAGATTCTAAATCCTTGTGGAAATGTTTAAACAAATGAGGTCTTCCATCTAAAAAGGGTCAGACAGAATGAAATATTGGTTAAAAGATAGATGATGACATTTGTTTTAATAAAGGTAAAGTTTCTGAAGAGTTCAATACTTTTTACACTACAGTTGTTTCCAAGGTAGTTGATAAACTTCCAAAATGTCAAAATATTTTTGGTAGTATTTTTTAAAACTTGTATTCTTATTTTGTCCCAGATAAAGATTTTTTAATTATTTGAATTCTCTTAGTTTGAATAAAGCTACTGGGTTAGACGGTATCTCCTCTCTTTTTGTGAAAGATGCTGCCCCAATGATTTCAGCCCAACTTACCCACATAATTAATTTTTCCATCATCCAAGGTTCTGTACCGGATGACCTGAAGTCAGCTCGAGTGGTCCCATTATTTAAGAGTACAGACCGATCATCTATTTTTCTTTGTAAAGGTGTAGGGACCTATCTCAATTTGAATCACAAAGGAGGGAGGGGTGGAGTTGAGAGGGGTGTATAGTGTGGGGGTGTGGTCATTTATTACATTATCTTCCAAAATTGCAAAAAAAATGCAAAAAAAATATATAAAAATTTGGGGGGGGGGATTCTCTTGGGTTGGATGGTTGGACGATATTTCAAAAGTAAAATAATAAAAATAAATATTTGTGTTTTTTATCCATGTTTGAAAAAAAAATTGGGGTGGGAGTGGGGGGCTATAGTGTGAAGGAGTGGTGGTCATTTATAAGATGATCTTTAAAAACAAAATTGGGGGGATTCGGGGGGCGTGGGGGATGGTTTGGGTGGGGTCTATTGTGGTATGTCAGGTAAGAGTTGTTTTGTCAAAGTATCAATCAAATCTAATCATAAATAAAGAAGTTATGGCAATTTTAGCAAAATTTAATAGTTTGACCTTGAGAGTCAAGGTCATTCAAAGGTCAAGGTAAAATTCAACTTGCCAGGTACAGTACCCTCATGAAAGTATGAAAGTATTTGAAGTTTGAAAGCAATAGCCTTGATACTTTAGAAGTAAAGTGGATCTAAACACAAAATGTAACCATATATTCAAAGTTACTAAGTCAAAAAAAGGCCATAATTCCGTAAAAATGACAACCAGAGGTAAGCAACTTGTCCTTTACTGTCCCCTTATGATAGTTTGCGAGTGTTCCAAGTATGAAAGCAATATCTATGATACTTTAGGGGTAAAGTGGACCAAAACACAAAACTGAACCAAATTTTCAATTTTCTAAGTATTAAAAGGGCCCCTAATTGCGTAAAAATGCCAGTCAGAGTTACATAACTTTGACTGCATAGTCCCCTTATGATAGTTAGTAAGTGTTGCAAGTAGGAAAGCAATACCTTTGATACTTAAGGAATAAAATGGACCTAAACATAAAACTTAACCAAAATTTTCAATTTTCTATGTATAAAAAGGACACATAATTCCGTCAAAATGCAAGCCAGAGTTATCTAACTTTGCCTGTCCAGTCCCCTCATGAAAGTAAGTAAATGTACCAATAGCATTTATACTTTATGAGAAAAGTGTACCTAAACGCAAAACGTAACCGGACGCCGACACCGACGCTGACGCCGACACCGACGCTGACGCCGACGCCGACGCCAAGGTGATGACAATAGCTCATAATTTTTTTCAAAACATAGATGAGCTAAAAAATAACAAGACAGAGGTTGGTAATTATCGCCCAGTATCAGTTCTTAATGTTTTATCCAAATCATTGGAAAAGGTTTTCTTTGATCAGGTTGAAGAAAATCTGTCTTCAAATAATCTCCTGTATGATTTCCAGTCTGGCTTCAGAAAAGGTTTCTCTACTGACATATGTCTCATTCATCTTTCACATAACATTAGGTTTCAAATGGATAAGGTAATCTTGTTGGTATGGTTTTGCTGGATTTGCAGAAAGCTTTTGATACTGTTGATCATGGCATTCTATTGATGAAGTTGAAGGCGTTACTGTTCAGTGGTTTACTTCATATTTGTCGGATCGGCATCAATTGGTTGATGTCCATGGTAATCAATCTTCTCGAGCAACGATACATTGGGTGTTCCCCAGGGCTCTATATAGGACTGTTGTTGTTTCTGATCTACGTCAATAACATGTCTGGTGCAGTAAAAAATAAGTTGTTACTGTATGCAGATGATTCTGGTATTTTGGTCTCTGGTAAATGATAGGTCTGAACTTGACTCAGTTTTGACCTCCGAAATGAATGTTCTAAGTGAATGGTTAATTTGTAATAAGCTATAGTCTGTTTTGTTCGGTTTCAAAGCAAGGTTACAGTCTGGACACAATCTTAATGTTGTATTGATGCTAAGGATTCTGTTAAGTATCTTGGGGGCCGCTCTTGATCAAAGTCTATCTTTTGATTTAATGGCTAGGTCAACTATCAGGAAAGCTAATGCTAGTTTGAAGTTTTTGTACAGGAAGAGTAAGTTCCTTTACCCACACTTTAAAATGTTACTGGTCACATCCCTCATCAAGTGTCATTTTGATAATGGTTGTTTAATTTGGTATTACAGCTTGACTCATAAATTACAAGTCACCCAGAACAGAATGATCAGGTTTGTGTTGGATCTTGAAGCAAGGGCTCATATAGTTCAAAGTCATTTTGTCAAGCTTAACTGGCTACCAGTCCCTAAAAGGGTTGATCAAATCATGGTGTGCAATGTGTTCAAAATCTACTGTGGTAAATCACAGGTTACCTAAATGAGCATTTCAGTCCACTTAGTTCAGTTCATAACTATCCCACTTGGTCAAGAGTGTCAGTTGGTGCTTCCAGTGACTCATTCACAGACACTGGAAGATTTTGTTTCCCCAAGGTTAAAAGTTTTTGTAAACGGTTATTTGCATATCAAGGTTGTTCTCTCTGGAATGAAATGCCACAACATATAAGGCAGGCTAAGAACCTCCCCAGTTTCAAGTACACCGTCAAAACCCATCTGCTTGCTACTATTTTAGTTTTTTCTCTAGTTTTATTTGTATTTTAATAGTGCAAAGTAATGCAATGTAAATTCTGTGATACTTACTTCATGTCTGTGATAATGATCTCCGAGATTAATTTAGCATTCAATTTTGCTCATAAAGGTTTAATTAGTTGTTGTTTATAGGCCAACTACATTAAATTTATAAAGGACCACAATGGAAATAAGGATTTACTTCCTTTTTTGTGCTATCCTTGTCTTTTAATGTTTGTGACAAGGTTTAAATTTTTAGTACACACAAATTATATATAAAACATTTATTTACCAATAATTATTAAGTATTATTATTTTACTGTCTCAAATTTTTATATTAAGTTATATAATTTATTGATTTTTATAACCTGTATCTCTGTTTGCTTGATTTATCAACTGTGATGCTATTTTAAATTATAGGTTTGCTATTTCTTATACAATAAGCAGATACAACTTATTTTATGTGTAATATATGCTTTATGTACCATGTTTTACAAATTGTTTAAATATGAAATAAATGAATGAATATTTCATGCCACGTCTGCATGCCTTCCTGAATACTCAAGAATGTCGTCCAGTGTTTTGATATAGAAAATATTTGTCATGACAAATTAATAGTTGCATTTTCATGATGGAGATTCCATTCTTATTCCGTGTAAATAAGGAAAGATGAAATATTTATCCTCATTAACAAACAGTTTAATTTTCCTTACTTGTATGTAGTTCTTCATCCTCTTGATTGTCAACATTCTATAAAAGAGATATTAATCTTGATAAACGAAAACTTGCACTTTGCGGACATTTTGTATTATCGTTTGAAACGATAAACAACATGAAAGACAACAAACAAATGTTTGAGTAGAGGATCTGCTTTCACTAAAACCTTAGTTTGTATCCCATAAAATGTATGTCGTCGCTTAGCTCGTGTTTATGTTATTGACTGTAAGCACATGCAATGACAAGGTCTTTTTTATTGACACACTCTTTTTATTTTCAACATCAAAATCAGTCACTTTTAGCGAAAACATTTTTGATGACATTATCTCAACCTTTTGGAAATAATGATATCTAACGTGTGTGCAAAGTATACGATAACAAGAGAAATAGAGGAGCCTATGGTCAAACCGTCGGTCACCAAATCCGACACAACAACGTAGGGAACACAAAGGCGAGAACTAAACAATATGTTTTAAGCCGGTTTTATAAAAACGATACTATTATAGACTGAAAAATATCACACTGAATTTCAATAACATTTGAATAATTGTTGACACACATAACGTTTTAATACACATAGCATCGGTCTAAATATGGGAATGGTACACAATATCGTGCTTGTTTTTGTTATATGATGGTTTTGTTCAGAAATTGTCGTTTTTTGTGCCTGTAAACAAGGCTTGTAAGTAATGACATATAAATTGACCACAGTTGATGTTTCGGTGGAAGTATTATTTTGTTCATTAATATACTATAACACAAACATACCTGTATACATTGATCACCAATACAACTACTTTAATCATATATACCGGTATGTTTGTTTCTTGTTGTGCAAGAACGTTATCGAAAAAAACACGTTTTAATCATACAAACAATAATCATTTGCAAGTCTTTTGCAACCAAATATGTTATAACCGTACTCGAAGTGCACAAACATTATAACTTATCTTCAGACTTGTAATAAATCTAATGGATTTTGTTATGGATAATTTACTAACCGAGGTTTAATGCTTTCGTTGTTTATTAGAACAGTCAACCCACACACAAATACTAGAATTTCGAAATATATTCCAAATGCTTTGGCCATTTCTTCTGCTTTCTCTGATAATGTTAAACAATATTGCTTGTAAAAGCTATTTTCAAACTGAAAACAACAACATTTCTACTGAAGGTTTTATGTACTTGATGATGAAGTTGCGCTCTTATGTAATTAGAATATATGTATACGTATTTGATGTTGCTGTCTTTTATCTGTCTTTTATTTCCTTGTGTATGTAGTAATATAGGAATTATATGCGTTACTTTTATCAAAACTTGATTCAATGAACACATTATGTTTTCAAACCAACGAAGGTTTTGAACGCTATGAGCAAATACATTTGTTTAATTAAGATGTATTATGCCTACGGTTATAACGAATGATTGGCTAAACCGTTTCTGGATGTCAAATAATTACCCTATTTCGTTGCTTGTGTTTTTTCTTCTAAACAATTCACATCTTTGGCTAGGTACCGTTTCAACAGTTTTATACTACGGCTACGCTATTTCATATGGCAATATTACAACTGTAATCAGATTAAGGTCTCTCGTGCAGGTGTTATCTGTAAAGTTCGGGGGGGGGGGGGCGGGTTAAAGAGGGCGATTAAAGGGAAATATTGGCAGAATGTTTAATGGAAAAGTCAACACAATATGTATGTTTCCGTTAAGAAGTTTACAAACTTACACTGATAATAATTAAAATGTATCACGTCATTATATTTAACTCTAGATGTTACACGTTTTTGTTATGTTTCGTTTATAATACATGTATATGATATATGCAAATGCTATGTGTATATCACAATCCATGTGAGTTTGCGATATAATTTCCAGCATTTATTCATTATTGATAAAAATACAATATATTAACATGCGTCCCTTTATATTGCACGTTAGCAGGATTTACAAATTTACAATTGCAAGGTAGATAAAATATTTTCAAATGAAGCGAATTCTCTATAGAATGACGAATTATAATTCGAAAATAAACAACATTATGGAAACGGAGCTTTTCGAAAGCAATAGTTAAGTTTTATACATGTACATTACATACACTATTGGTAATAGTTCTTAAAGAGAAAAGAGAACATTTGCCAAAGGAAATGTTAAAGCTGAAAGACTGTGTTTTTATTGGTGAGTGATGGCATCATCTAGGTCATGTGAAGAGCTTAAGATGATTATGTTGATTAAGTTAAATTCAGGTTTGCGCTGTGCATGCTATTTAAAACAACAATGCAGTTATTATTCTGTGCAAATAAACAACAACTTTTGCAAACAAATTTCTAATTGTTGATCATTAGACTCATTGAAATAAATGCTTTAGATTATTTGAATAAAACAAATATGAGTAATCAAGATTCGAACATTTTATAAAGGAGGTAAGAATTCAGACCATATATAATACTTCCAGATATTTTTGATAACAGAGCAGAAATGCTGTTTTTAATTTGTATAAAGTAATTTCTTCCAGGTAAGTGACACACATTATCTTATATTAACCCTTACAGAAACAGATTGTTTGTTGCAACTTTGCGGCAAACTTTTTTGTTTGCGGGAAGGTTTGCATGAACTTTGCAGGACTTTGCGGCTAACCTCAAAGTTTCTGCAAAGTTGCCGCAAAGTTGCAAGAACGTTGCGGCTAGCCGCAAAGTTTGCAAGAAGTTAGCAAGAAACTTTTTCAAAATATTAGTGTTGCAGGAACTTTGCAAGAAACTTTTATTAAAAATATTGACATTGCAGGAACTTTGCAAAATAACTTTGATATAATATTGATGTTGCAGAAACTTTGCCAGAAACTCCGGATTTTATGACCAAATATTAATGCCCTACATGTCAATATAAGAATATGAACTGAGTTTGATCTTATCAATATTACTGTTGTAACAACTCTCAAAATTGGCTTACTGTAGCAATAGTAGTTTTCTTAGTCAAAATGGGCATACTTTCAACAAAATGCATCAGAGAGTTGCATACTCTTGCCTAATTTAAATGTGAGGTCATGATTGTAAACAACTGCGCAACATTACAAACAATAACATATGTCAATGGACTAAATAATATTTCAAAGTAGCATTAAGACAAGAATGCAGAAGCTCTTGTGATTAGTATGATAGCTCTCCTTAATCTTTGAATATTACGTAAAGTTAAATAGGGAAATAATATAAAAAACATTCATTGTATGGTTAAGTATGTTTATTTAAAAGTGCAATCTTTTTAATTTCCATTGGTATGAAAATGTATTTACAAAAATTAATTCAGTAGAAGCCCTTCCTTATTTTGGAGTTATTCTTCAGACGACAAACGCACTGACAAAGGATGCTGGGCGTTCGACTTCAGGTGCTTGACGAATACTAATTTTTTAGTAAAAAAGGTGAATAACTCTTTCAAATTCTTAACAGAGTTGTCGCCTCAAGTCAATAGAAGTATATAGGTCATAGAATTATAATGTGCATAAAGTTTCGAGTTGAAAGATTTGATAGTTTTTGAGAATCCATATAAGTTGCAAATGGCCATTATAGTTATGTACTAAGTCAAACAAGGGTAGAAAACTTTATGAATACAGGTCACAGGGTTACCAGCCTTGCCACTATGGAGTGGACAGATGTCCTGGGTCCTAGTTTGAACTGGATATCTAGAATAGTTTTTAATACAAAATTGACCTAAAGAAAAACTTTAATTTATCTAAATTTTGACATCACACGTGCCACTGTATATTTCAACTTGTAACAGTAAATAATATACTAGTATATAATACTACAATTTTCTATTGTTATCCCAGATTTACAAGTTTCCTCTTCAGCCAAGAATCTTAACAATTCACGCTGACTCAGATGGCAGATTGACAACAAAAAATTTGCCGCAAAATTGCAGCAAAGTTGCCGCAAAGTTGCAGCAAACATTCTGTTTCTGTAAGGGATCTCTTCTGATTGGTTCATCGCAGATTGTGAGCCAAATCTGAATGTGTAAACATGTATAGATCCACGCAGGACCTGTTACTGGTTTGAAATGTAGTTTAAAAGCAATGTTCGGACTTTTTAAAGTTAAAGTTTTAACAATATCCTGAAATACTGACTTTGATGAACATTCTTAAACAATTAAGTAGAATGTGGAAATCAACATTTTGTGTGTCAACAAGTCTAAAGGAGGAATTCAGTGATTTATGAAGGGGCCCTTTTGGAAATGCTTTGAACTATTAAACATGTTTGTATTGTTTTTCTTATAATGTTAAGTTTAATTTAATGATATTGTTTAACAGTTTCAAATACCTGTTTTGGTGGGATATTTACATTTAAAATAAATAATGCAGTAGGTCACATGAAAGACATATTAAGTCTTTCACAGCTATCTCTATGTTACAAAACCAACATAGTTGTAACAATCAATTGCCTAGTCAGTGACCAAATGAAATGGCAATGTAACCAATTTATTTATGTAAAACTACTCTGCCACGAAATGTTAAGCCTTTGTATCACTTACACATATAAGAAAGCTGTTGCTATCGCTTAAAAGGTGTAAAGCAAAAACTTAATATAATATCGTTTGTAACTTAATAAATATTATACAATAGTCAATCAAACATAAAACTTTTCTATTTTAGTTTTATGTTTGGTGAAGCATTCATATGACATTTCTAACATTTACAAAAGAAAGCTATATATTTGTATGCTTGCAATTTCATTTACAGAACACTCACCTTGTTACAACTTTGCAAGAACTTTGCGACAACTTTGCAACAACTTTGCGGCACGGCAACTTTGCAAGAACTTTGCGGCAAAGATACCGCAAAGTCCCGTATGCAAATGAAGTTTGCGAGAACTTTGCAAGAACTTTGCGGCTACTCTGCAGCAACTTTGCAAGAACTTTGCAGCAAAGTTACCGCAAACTCCCATATGCAAATGAAGTTTGCAGGGACATGGCAAGAACTTTGCGGCAAATTTGCAGCAAACTTTTACCATGTAAATTAAGTTTGCGGCAAAGTTGCTGCAAACCCATATGCAAATGAAGTTTTCGGCAAAGTTGCCGCAAAGCTCATTTTCATGGTAAAAGTTGGCAAGAAAGCATGTTTGCGGCAACTTTGCTGCAACTTTGCTGCAAATTAGCAAGAACAGTTTGCAGGAGGCTTGTTTTTTCGGTAAGGGTAATGTTATAGCTTTTGGTCAATTAGGACTCTTAATGTAATCGGACTGCAGAGAAAAAACGTAATAGCCTTTCATTTTCAAATAAGATTGCGTTTTTACGTTATCATTCTTGTTATCAATAAAGCAATCTCAACTCCCTTGATGTGATATCGCGTTTCGTCACATCATAATGTCACAAACAAATGAGGATACAATGTTTCAAATGGCGTATACAGTTGCCCATTAGTGAGCGTATTTACACTGCAGTTAGATTTTTTTTACAAATTCCAGAAACAATGAATAATGACTGCACAAACCTGCTAATATGTTATCGCATATCTGGAAAGAATTCGAAAACATGCACTAGATTCGATTGGATAATGTTTCTCGATTTTTATGATGACATTATCGATGATGATTATAGCGATGATGATGATGACACTGCCGATTATGATGACGATGATGATGATGATGATGATGAAGATAATGATGATGATGATGATGATGATGATGATGATGATGATGATGATGATGATGATGATGATGATGATGATAATGATGATGATGATGATAATGATGATGATGATGATGATGATGATGATGATGATGATGATGATGATGATGATGATGATGATGATGATGATGATGATGATGATGATGATGATGATGATGATGATGATAATGATGATGATGATGGTGGTGATGATGATGATGATGATGATGATGATGATGATGATTATGATGATAATGATGATAATAATGCACAAATGCTTTCATCATAAAAGGAAGTGTTGCGAGTATTTCCTGTATCACTACATCCGCCTAGTGATCGGGAGGTGCTGGGTTCGAACCCCTCTGTGGGCGCGTGCTTTAGATTTCCCCCATGCACAGAACGTACTGGTTCTAGTCCGTATAAACGGAGCTAAGAGCGTTTCGAATAAGCCTTAGGCTTTTTATAATATCGAAAAAAAAATCGGTTTAAATTAAAGTTCAAACTTTAAGGCCAAATTATGGACTGTAACCTTATTATTCACCTTGTTATTTTCAAATAATTTACCGATAGGTCAAGGTTACATTTGGCGGTCGAGTTCAAAGTTTTCCATAAAACAGATTGTCTGGAGACTAAAGGTCACTTGCAAATTTGGTCAAAAATATATTTGTGTGACATAAGCAGAGATTAAAGACAAAAGTTATATATGATGGCACCCATGTCGTATGGACACAAGTCTCATTGGAATTAATAATTGATTGAGACAGCTAATAGGAAAATGTTTAGTCTGCATGTGAATATGTTTAGTTTTTGTGTTCATGTGAAATTCTGTCCATCGCCTAGAATCATAATGTGTTATTGTTCCTTAATTATAACAACTCGTGGCTGTCATTGTATTGTCATCTGGAATATATTTCCTTTTTCGAAGTCCTCTTTCCAACTGTGTTTATCTCTATTTACAATTCTAATGGTGAAGTAGATTGAGTCAGATAGTTTCAATCACATGTCTTACATATTTGATGTTAGTAGCAAAGCTTGTTTCTAACCCTTGATTCCATTGATTTCCATTGATTTCCGTGTCCAATTGCATAGTATGATCATGCAATAGGCGGTGTGCTGGTGATGAAGTTTTTGTTCTGATTATCAAGATTAATTAATTGTTCCATCCAAGTTACGGGGCGGGGGAAGGGGGATAGTTTTCCCCCCTTTCAGTATTGCGTACGTACGTTTGATATTGATGTCTGACAAAACTTCTAGTGATATGTGTTATAAGAATATATTAATAATAAATAGAATATAGTGTTGGTTTTGCGTGATATCGTGTCGTGATATTATACCAATCGTACACGGCGTAGGAAACGGCGAGGGTTTCCATATCGGACGACCATATATTCTCTATTTAGCTTACTGAAGCACAAGCATAGTGGGCTTTGGTGATGGCCTTTTTTCCTTCGTATGTTGTGCATCGTCAACATTTTCATTGCGGACACTCAATAATACCATATTGCCAATTGTTATGACAATCTGAGGATTTTTGTTCCAGTAATGTATTGGACGAATTAGAGACTGGATCACGTTTTGTAAAAAACTTGGTCATTTGGAAAATTAAATAAAAAGCTTCTGAACCATTAAGAAGGCAAATATTTGGTCATAACTTTATGAAAATGTCTAAGAGCATGTGTTGTAATAGTGTCCTGGCTATGTAGGAAAATGGCTTCTAAATTAAAAATCATTTCCGCGAAGATGCGATGCAGTTTTCCTTATTCTGCTTTTTTAAATTCTTGTTTACAGTCTAGCAGTCAAGTGTTTTGTTTAATAGTCATAACATTATTCAGAACCTTTATTCTACCAATATTTGGGCCGAGATCGAAAATGGATTTGTCCATTGGAAAACATGGCAGTCAGAGGGCGAGGAAGTTGTTTTTATAGATTATAGCTTAACAGTGTTAAAGTGGGTATGCACGATTTGTATGTGTCAAATTGCAATATATTGAAAAAATTATGTTGCAATAACACAAAATAGGCAAGAAAAATTTAAACATTGAATACGAATTTTATAAAATGCAGCAAAGACAAATTAGCACCCCGAGCCGAGTGTGACGAAGATATTTCGTACATATTATCATACAATAAAAAAGCATTCGTCTTTTTATTAGGATCGGAGTTAGTGTTCGTGTGTCGTATCAATAGGTATCGTTGCAGGAAATTAAAATGATCCGTAAATCTAAATTTAGATTCACATCGTACATGCATGATATACATGCTGGCTAATTCGACTGTGCAGACATTTTCGATTTCAGAATTAAATATCTGGCTTATTTCGCATTTTTCGACACATGTTCTTCTTAACTTTAATTTTAATTTATATTGAAATATATGTATAATACGTTTTTACACATTTTATATAAATGCATAAATATGTGACAAAATCGTGCATACCCACTTTAACACCCGGGTTTTTTATCTTCAAGAAACTCGGTCAGGATATCTATACTAATAATATGTTGCCAGAATTCTAGCATGGTTCCGGTCTGTTTAAACATGGTCGCCATGCGGTATTGTTCATTTTCTTATATGGTTAAACTGAAACCTTGTGAAGAAAAATATTCATGTCACGTTGAGTGTCTAGTCTTCATGAACCGTGCTCAAAATAGTTTATCTAATAATATCTTAACTGAATTTAAAAATAGGTCCAGTTACATGGAAAACATGGCCGATAAGGGGTATGCACATTTATCGATATTTTTATAATAAATCAATTCGGGCACTAAAAGAAGTAATATGTTTTCTCCAATGAAACAAATCCAGATCCGTTATTATAATAATATCTTGACTGAGTTTGGAATTTTTTTCGGTCCATTTAAAAACATGGGCGCCATTTTGCTGGTGCTGTTTTCCTTATATGGATATAGCGGTAACACTCGAAGTCATATTTTGTGTCAAATCTTCCTAAAACGTTCTCAAAAATTGTTCTTTTGATAAATTGCAGAGATTCAAACTAGCCCCGGTCCGTTGAAAATACATGGCTTCAAGTATTTGGTGCAATTTTCTGTACATGTATATGGCTATAGCGAAACATTGAGCATATTTTAGAAGTGACAGTCACATGTTTTTTATAAACGAGCGCACACCTTTATTACACATTTGTTTTATTTATATCACTGCCAAGTTTAAAATGGTACTGGGTATAAGCAAGATTTAATGCCAAATTTTGTATCTAAACATAACAATATCTGCTTACACTTATTCAGTTTCTTTATTTCTCGTGTGAGCGACATAGGACCTTTAGCTCTATTGTTCTTCTTCGTTTGTTACTAAAGAGGGAAGGAACGTATGCTGAAATTGGATGGTTTGAATCGAGTTATTTTTTTTATTTATACCTCCACTTGAAGAAAAGCGGAAGTTTGAGGTTATATCGCCCTCCACCTGCCCGTCGGTCAGTAGGTCGGTCGGTAAGTCTGCATAAATGTCGGTCGATCCGGAGTCATTCCGTTTTAATCCAATATATAGAGAACGCTTTCGCCTAAACGAATCCCGGTTGACTTCGGAGGAAAAGAAAAGGTTTAGTGATTTTGAGGTCGATAGGTCATAGGTGAAGGCCACACAATATTGTACCGTTTATTGTGTGTCTACACGATATATTAAGCACGATTTTATATAATAGTATGACCATCTCATTTGTTTTCCTGGTTATTTTGCACGGAAGAAATATTGATTCCAATTTTAACAGATTTTAGTTTCTGATATTTTTTGTTTTACTAGGTACGCATCCGCTTAACGAAAACGAGCCACAAGAAAGCGTGTTTTTTTCACTATTCATAGTATCATAGCAAAAACAATAAACGATTATATCAAGAAATATGATTTTATTTATAAATTGATATGTTTGCTACAAATTATATATAAATACACACGTATCCATAAACTTCTTAAACATCTAAACGCATGTATACCTGTGATTGTTTATTTTTACCAGCCGAAGAATAATTGATATAATATAAAGGAATTATTTTAACATTCAACATTTTTAATGATCATGAATCGAACGGCAACACAAATACACTTAAAATATATTATTCTTTTTAATTGTATAATGCTATAAATGCCGGGCCTAGCAAAACAACAATATACATAGTTCGAGGGCCTATTGCGTATCAGAAACTCCATGCAAGCAATAGCAATCATTAAATTGATTCACAATTTTCAAACACGCTACGGCAAACAAATGTGCATGTCCATGGGTATTTACAGACTGTATTTGGTACGAATACCCGATTAAAGGACTTTCTTTTCACATGTATAACATGTCAATTTTCAAATACAAAATAAGTGTTATAGAATCCAAAAATTCAGTAATTATTATATTCAATATGTAATATATAAATCGGTTAAACTGTACTGCTATCCCTTCGATAATAGGACAATACGAGTATCATAAACTCTGTTAAATATTCTGTTAATATTCAAAGCCTTAGTGATCCAGTGGCAGGTTGTAAGGTTTTGCTATAGATCCCAGGTGTGAATCCCGGTAAATTTACAATCTTTAAGACAACACTTTTTTTGCTATAATACACATTTTAGACTATCCCAATATTTAAGACTATCCAAAACAGTTTTTAAATGAGCACAATTTTATGGCCCTAGTAAAAAATGTTAACAGAGAGTATGAAATAACTATATTATATATTGAAATAAATCTACCAAATTGGATTTTTACATAGTAATGATAAATTTGAATTTGTGATAATAAAATGATGACATTTATCGTGTATGGTAAGTATGGGATAAATTATGTTGCATCCTGAGTAAATCCTTTTTACCTTATTTTATGTTTCATTCGAATAACATTTCAGCAAATGTAAACATCATCAAAAGAACTACGTTAATTAGAAAAACGTCGAAAACTTGCCATAAACTTCAAACACCGTTTAAGCCTTTTTGAATAATTTAATTTTATGGAATGTACAGTGGGTTTTAAAGTTCTTACGAATTTGGCACATTGTTTTGATCCAATATAATAACTCGCACAAATGTCAAATCATCATCGTACACACAAATTTGACCACAAAACAGGATTTGCGGATAAACTATCGTTAATCTACAATTTCCATGCATTTTATGCATTTCCGCCTTGTAGTTACCTTTTCAAAGAATTACAATTGAGCTTTTTGCGGTAAATTGAATGTCAATAAGTCACACACTGATGTTATTTGACTTTAAAGCAGTGAACACTGATCGATAAGATATTTTACAAAACGTAGGTTTTTAAAGGCATACGAATGGCATTAAATTAAGAAATACAGTATATCAACACTTCTACAATAAAGGAACACCAATGCAAGCTTAGTCAACCAACGTGTGAAATGACAAACAGCAGAAAAAGAAGCTCTTTCGTATAATAATATAATTCACAATATGGTTTGGCTTGAACAGCGAGCTATTTACACGTAATAATCATATGGATGAGCTTAGCATGCATACTTGCTAATATAACGATTTTGAGTTTGATCATTCCACGAAAAACGTCTTTTCTAAAAAAGAGAACGACGCCAAAACGGGAAAGAGATGCACTGACAAGTTTATATGTCAATAATTTTCTAAAAGGGCGTGCCCTCCATCCGGTATCGGCCACGCCCTAGACTTCCATAGCCAAAGCTCTCACGTGACCGTTGTACATCTGGACTTCCGCTGCTTCGCGAAAAGCCATTCTAAAAATATAGTATGAGTCATTACTTTCAAAATTGTTTTGAATGTATACACAAAGTATAATCAATTATAGTATATTGTTAAATTTTGATTCAGTATCTTATAAGATGAAGGTGGTGGTGATGTCGTAAACAAATAGGGTTTCGCCTAGCGAAATGAAGATCCTGCATTCGTTCCCTCTTTTGTTATTGTTTTCATATTTTTTACCAAAGACACACATTGCAACTTTTAACCAATGTCAAGATACGAACTCCAAAATGCATCAGTTGGCCTTAGAACTTCGATGGGATTATACTCAAACAGAAAAAATGAAAATTAATTAAACAATAACAATTGATATATCTTAAATATTTTAACTTAATGCTGTCTTAATTTTTTCTTAAATGGACTTTCAACTCTTTAAATGCAGTTAAAGAACTGTTGATGCTGAGAAAATAATGACAGCTGTTTGCTGTAATTGTTAATTTTGTTACAAAAACTGAATATATTTTAAAATACAAACAATTAAAGCGAGATTATACGATTTTTATATGTGTTTAATTGTAATATATTGATAAAAATATATTACAATAACACAAAATAGGCAAGACAAATTATACATTGAAAACGAATTTCATCAAAATGCAGCAAAGACAAATTAGCGTCCCGAGCCGATGTGACGAAGATAGTTCGTACATATTTTCGTACAATAACCGAGGATTCGTCTTTTTATTAGGATCGGAGTTAGTGTTCGTGTGTCATATCAATAGATATCGTTGCAGGAAATAACAATGATTAAAAATCTAACGAATGTTCGCCTTACCAATCCACTGTCGTTTGATGCGTACAGGCGGTCACGCGACCGCTTGTCGTGATAATCAGGCTTTGGTGACCGTGGTGGAGCATGGTAATCGGGTTCCGGAGAAATCCGGCCGTTTCCAGTATTTCTCGGAAACTGGCTGTTTCTTGCTCTCGGAAGTCGCTCGCCAGACTCGGGAAATACCCTCACCATGTTTTGCTTGTAGTTGTCCATTGGTTTCTGCGTAGGTGGTGGATATTTTTCCTTTTTTGGAGAAGAGTACAGCGGATCGGGATCCCTCTGGTATGACAATCGCCTTCTCTCTCGCGCCAGTCTCATATCGACATGGTCATTAATGTCCGGTAGCGAACCAGATTTGCCTTTCATTCCGGGAACATGACCGTTACGGTCCCACGTCGAATCAGGATCGCCTAATCTGAATGGTCTGGTGTAGTTTGGTTCAACTGGCTTGAACGGCCCACCGTAGTAGGAATTTAGACGTCCATCACGATCGGACTCTCTGCAATTTGAAACATTTAGATCTACATTCGTAGTTTGGAAAAACACAATTAAAACTTCTATAATGATAGCATCAGTAGTAATAACCGGAGAGCAATGCAATACACTGTTCATTTATTAACAGCAATAGACAAGTTGCCAAAAGAACATGTAAAATACAAATAAAAATATTACGATGGGCAATATCTAACCAATCGCATTTTTTACCTAACTCATACTGTGCCATCATTCGGCCTTAAATAACGTGGGTGGATTATAGCCATTGCCACGTTTTTACTTAAATACGTTATCTATACCATAAATACAAACCATTCGTGTTTCTTTAATAATGTGCTTAATTTAAATTAGAATTTACCTTAAATCATTCGTGGAGTTCTGCTTTGAATCCGAGCGAAGGTAGTTCCTGCCTAACAGCGAGTTATCGAATCCGTTCCTGTGATCCTTCTCTAGCTCCTTTAGCTTGATTGTCTCTGCATCTCGCGCCTTCTTCCTGCGTAGTCTTAACGACACGAAAACAATATACATTAATTGAATTCTTTACCGGTTTTTGGTCTTTAAAACAAAGGCATGACTAATTTCATTTCATATGTGTGAAAGATGGGCGAGGGATGGACATTAGCAGTGATCCACCAGTAAGCGAAACCTTAAGTTGATAGATAACTATATTTAATATGACACTATGTCCTTTGTACATGGATTTTTGAAAGAACGAAGGTGGGAAGCCAAAGACACGGTTTTTCTTTTCGAGTATTACCATTTTGAGTGATTTCATTGGCTAAATTCGCAAAGCAATCACTATTAAGTGAAAAATCGCCATAAACATTACGAAACGACAACACGACAGTAACCAAGGATTAAGGCATATTTTCTGTAGCGATATTCTTTTTTTGAATACTATCTCAATTTGGTCAGTCCATATGAAAATTTCTTCAATATGCATGCCCGTAAATGAAATGCACGTTTTTTGATTGATATTTCACATTCGTTTTTTTTGCATTGTAATATAAATGTATGATGATCATAATAGGGCTCACACTACCTGCATACGACGATAATGGTGATCATCAATATCAGGACGACGCTACCCAGACTTGCACCTGTGGCGATCAGAGCCGTGTTGCTTGCTGAAAATGAGCGCAATACTCATATTAATGTACATCGAATGTGTGTTATGCAATTAATACTCTACTCTCAGATGAATTTCACGACTTATTTTTTTACAGATTGATTGATAAATGTGAAACGTAATGCATATGACACAACTAGAAACACAACGAGTAAAAACTCACGGCCTTAATTTGACATGTATATGAATTTTCATAATCTTTAGTTATTAAATATAAGGTAATATATGTTTTTAGATTTGATAGATACTCATTGTGTTTTTTTTTTTAAATATATATGAAAACATAATCTGTAATTTTTTTCCTAAGAAAACATATGCTATATCTAAATGATACCTATAAGAACTTATTATCAAAATATTACCCCAAATAACCAATGCAAAGCTGAAAAGATAAGTACGCGTTCATCTTTGTTTATATTTGTCATTGCTTTTATAGCACTAACATTAATCATTGAATACATTAAAAACCTTACAATACACGGGTTTATCTTCTTTTTGCATATCCACTCCATCATTAGACTTTGTTGTTGTCTCCTTTCTTGGCGAGACAATATTCTCGTTAACTTCTGTGGTAGCCTGAGATTTGTTTGTCCCGACTGAAGATGTTCCAATCTGGGATTGAACCGTCTTGCCATTTTCGGAGTTTACCGGATGAATGGTCGAGTTGTGTGCTAATCACGAAAGAGAAATAAAACAACACACGATAAAAAGAACTTACTAATGCACTTATGCTTTTATATTATATACATATTTACATGTTTTGCGAAACTGACGGACTTTGTTGCCAATGATCATGTTAAGGTACTTTCAACACATGTACATGGCTTGTTCAATTAATTCGTGACATGACCTTATTTTCATCATTTATATGCATTTTCATAGATAACTTCATGTATACATCCCACATCAATTAAATCGATTAGGAATATGCCCTGAAACTCATCAGCAACAGTTACAAAACGTTAATGAGATACTCAGTTAACCAATTTATTGAACAACTCGCGTATCGTTTAATAACAAAATGTACTGTGTTTTAATCCACTGTGCATGCATGCTTTGGAAGTCGAATTAACATTCGTGGACAAGCTGGTAATGTTTCACCTATTTGTTTTTGCAAAATGTTGCACAAACAGTTCATACATCTATGAGTTTCCATTTTGAATAACGGACTCAACCGATCCGATGGAGAATGTTTAGTTTATTTTTAAACACGCAATAGGATATAAATAATAATGAATACATTTCAATACTGGATTAGTACTATATAGTGTCATAAGATATTAAAAGGTGTTTGTATAGTTAAGATTTACTTTACTTGGTTCAGAGAATGAAGAGGTAGTGGTTGCAGTTGGCGGTGTACGATTTGTGACAGTATAATCTGGGCTAGAAGAAGATATTGATAAACCAGACGGCCTTGTAGTTGATGTCATTGCGGTTGATGGGAATGTAGTTGATATCATTGTGTTTGAAGTCACTGTAGTTGATGTAGCTTCTGGAAAGTCGGCTGGGGAAAAACATCATTTTCATAACCAATCTAAATTATATCTTATGCATGCTTTTTGGTGTACTGTATTGCGTGAGTTTTATTTGTAGATCAGCTTTTGATAATTAACATCCGTGTTTATTTTTTTGTTTATGTGTTTATGAATAAAACTTACGGCTGGCGTACTACTTGAATGATTGCTATATGCAAAAGTATAGTTGCGAAGGACCCGTTTTGGATAATCAAAATGTTATCAAATATAACAAATGTCATTCTTCTTATTTGCTTTAACATACATATTTAATATATGTATATTTAGTAGTAAATCATAACCATGAACATGTATTATAAGGTTTCAGCTGCAGCAGACCCAACGTCATATGTCTACATTGAAATAGTTTTAATTAAATAATCTCATATTTCACAATCATACATTGTGTACATCGCTTTGACTTGATATATGCGTTCCAAGTAAGAACAAATATATTAAGTCTACGAAATAACGTGTATTTCGCTTTCTTAAAGATATCAGATTTTAATAATCACTGATTACTGAGCACTAAACATGAATATGGGGGTTCAAGTTATAAAGAATGTAGTGATTAATTAGACCGATTTACCAGAATACATTTAACACATATTGTCCGTACACTGAAATATGTACAGAAAACGCGTGTAGCAAGTTATTGTGTAAATAGTGAACTATATTAAGTATGTATATTAAGTGTAACTTTGAAATTTCAATGCATGAATGCACATACCCGAATTACATTTTGTTGGAACATTCCAATGAATCCATGTGTTATCAATTATTGAACATTGGAAATAGTATATATTAACAAATATGATAAAACCTGTCGGTACATTACCTGGTTGCACGCATATATAAATTGAAGTTTCGTTTATAAAGGTGATGTTGACATAACCAGCCGTGCAGCTGCATTCAATCTGTGAAGATGTGTCGTTGCAAGTGGTTGTATTTTTGTCACACACTTTCGAAATATTGCACAAATCCTTTTCTCCTAAAAAGAAAAAAAATTGATATCACATATTCGTTTTATGCACATTAATGAATACCGAAAAGCCCTGTGTGTTAAAATCTATCCAAGTTAATAACTGCACATATTTCACGCTTTTAATTTATTTCGCAATAATATTTATATTATGCAAATAACTGGTGTGAAAATCCAGAATATAACATACTGTAACTTAAGTAATACTTAAGAGGGGACATTTACTTGTTTGTGTATTAAACGAAATATACTGTTCACATGAAACATAAAAGAAAATGAGTTATACGACGGGCTTTGTTTGTATGTTAAGTTCACACACAAGAGTAAATATGGAACATTAGTTGAAATTTGGTCAATCTTAATAAAAGTTTATTTACGATTCAATTTTGAAGAAATTCAACATTGGATGGCATTACTGCTACACAAACTTGTAAGACAAACTGCTTTAACCTCCGATGCATGTCTGTGTGTAATTGTTGTTTATATTGTTGTTTTATCGTTGCCGTTATGTTATACAAAACTTTAACCGATGCAAAGTGGACACACGATTTTCTTAAAGTGACTTGTACACATATTTCATTTTTGTTAATTTTAACAAGCTGTTGTCATTTAACAAACGCAACAGAAACAAACCAAAGTATTTGATTCTTTGCTTTACAATCAACACAAAACATGTGTGTTGGTCCTGTTATTTAGCTTTTTAGCTGAGTCTTTTTTATACATGCTATTTTTTTATCATTTTTGTTATGATGACTTTTTTCTATTTTTTGTGTGCATGTTATTCGTCCGTTTAGTGTCACCATTAATAAGGATAATTAATTTACACGCATTGTCATGCGAATATTGGATGACATGAAACTCATAAACCTGGCACATTCACAACGCTGACCAACTAGTTTAACAAACCTTAAAAGTTTTAGAGTATTACAACAATAAAACTTACTATAAATAAACACGGTTTGATTGTAGGTTAGGTTGAAAGCCGCGTTTGAATAAGCTTGTACTTTTTCGTAGCAAGACGAACTGACATCTGTGCAATTTTCCCAAGCTTCTTTAATATTTGTTTCGTTTATACTTTCATTCGCATGAAGTATGAACTCAACGGATGCAGACTCAGTCGTGGATCTGAAAACAAGCATCTTTTTAGAAATATAATATTCTTACCAATAACAGACGGTGAGCTTGAAAACAGCATGAACTAAAGCTTCATCAAAAGAAAAACAGCCGTCCATGACAGGCTTAATGTTGTCGGAGTAAGAACAGGATAGACATAATATTAATTAACTTAGCCTAAGTTCTTTTTAGTAATGGCAGGTCCTATTGTCTAGTTTACAATCATTATTCTTATTACTGGTACTGCAGCAATAATTATTTTGAGCTGAAAAAAACCTTAAATAACATACGTTTACCCTCTATTACCCTATACACAGATAATCAATGTATACGACAATGTATAAATAGCAAACATAATTTTGTACCAACACACGTAAATAATGAGCATTTTCCCTAGTGGCCCTTTATCAAAATAACGTGTTTCGTCAATCTAGCTTTGACACTGATTAGCGTTATCTCAGAATCCATATCTAGGCGGCCGGATCGCGGTTAAATCTTAAGTCCAAAGTTTCACAAGTCCAGGATTGTGTGAGGATACTTTCACAACTAATAAACACATGTCTGCTCCATTAAGGGACTTATTAAAAAATAAACGTATTGAAGTATGTACATACATGTCGTAGATTGAAATATTCGAGCTTAATTCCTTATTAATGCAACAATTGTATTAAGAAAATATAAATATGATAATCAATAGTCAAGCATAGGTTTTCGTGAATATGGCTGCATACATTCTAACGTGTGCAATTAAATTTTAAAGAAATTAACAAACAAATCAGAAGCACACCATACTTGTCAAACAGTAAGCGTAAAAACGCTTTACTAATTTTTTCAAACTCAACTGATAAAGCGTACCCAACAAACAAAAAGCTATGTGTAGTAAATGTATATCGATTTTGTTATCTTTAACATTAAGACTCACTGATCGTAAATCTTAATTTCCAATTCATTGAACATGCTCCTTTAAAAAAAACATATATGGACAATTCCATAATCGATAAATTGACCGCCGCCATATTGGCTGTCACGTAACCCGCCTCCATTAGTGTTCTGAAGAATTGGCAGATTACAGCGTGGTGTACTGAAGAATTGGCAGATTACAGCGTAATCATAGTGTACACACGTTTCTTTCCAATAATGGGTATTTGATGAATTCGCACAGTAGGATTAAAAACAACTGAGACTTGAAACAAAGTTTAGATATGTATAATATCGTTAATCAATAGAAGTTAAAAAAGAAATATACTCGATCGATTAATAAAATATGTGCTTCTGCAAGAATATTCAGTGACAACACGTAATGTTTAAGGCTGAGTTATCTTTTTAAAGCAATTTCATTATGAAATGTAATTATTCAATGATAATTATGAAGGTTATATCAATATCTTAAGTCTTCAGCAAACTTTGTGTATTTAGCGTAAATAGTGCCAGGGATATTAATTTTTAAGCTTTTAAAGATTTAAGGCCGAGGTAGGCAATCTTTTTTAAATGTATATATCTGCCTTGTTTAAACCTATATTATATATTTACAAATATTATACTTATATAGTTCCGGAGATACTCAATAAGAAATATTGTAAGATTCAATACTTTATTCTTGAATGGTACATATCTTGGTGTATGTTCTATGTTCTATTTCGTTTTTAATATTTCCCTTGTAAGTGTCATTTTAAATATTATATAAAAATCTAAGACGAAATTTAAGTTTTGATTTTAATTAAAACTTGTCCGGAAATATTTATAAGCGAAACTCTGTAAGATTTCAGATAAACTTTTCTGATTGAAAATTATGTATCTAGTTAAGTTTCAAACTAAAGTGTTTTTTATTAATATTTTTATTTATCGCTATCAAGCTTTTAGTTTACAAAAATCTCTGGCCGGAAATGATTTTTTTATTTTAAATTGAGCAAGTACCGGGGCTTTATTAGCAAAACTGAGTAAGATATCAGACTTTTGTATTGAAAAAATACATATCAGCTTTTGCCTATGACTCTACTTTAAAATTATCATTAAAATAACGTAATTTACAGGTAATATCAGAGTCCTAGCATGAAATAAATTGTGTTTGTTTTCTTAATTTCTACTGAACTGATTTCCAAATAAAATCTAACAAGAAAAAATGAGCCTTAAATAAACTTAAATAGCTCCCATAATGTTCCCTACATTTCCCAAGCAAATCTTTATCAAATTGTCTTCATACAGTTTATATTTCAGGTAAAAAAAAACAAATGGAAAAAATCACGTGATGTTTTGTTAATTAATTACGGATCAATTTAAGCAAGATAATTGTCTTAAAAACATCTGTGATAGAGGCACGAAAACAATCGCTCAACGGGAGGCGATGTCTCAAGTGTGGATTAACAGCGATTTATGGGTATGGCCATAACACCACATGTCTGCACATGTGTAGATACCGTTATTAAAAGCAGATATCAGGCGTCACCTTCATACAACATGTGAAGTTACAATCAAGACCTATTTTATGCTAAGTTGTATTACTCTTAAAAGAATGCAGATAAACCTTGTTTCTATTAATCACATTAACAAACGAACTATATATTCGATAAAATCGTTTCGCTTCCCTGTTTGGTTCTTCAGTACCGTAATTGCGGCGCTTGCGAATATTCAGTGGCGGTTAGCCGGGAGTTATTAATTTCCGGCATTGTCTATTGCATTATAACAGATGTGAACTGAAGCATGTTACCTCTTTCTACGTTTTTTGACTCCTAATATTTTCACAATTTCTACCCAAATCTTGCCATACCCAAACAAGGCCTGGTACATAGCTGTAATCTGAAATTGAAAGGTCACATCAAATATGTCTTTTAACCATGCAACGGGGATGACACCGTGCTCTGATGTTTGAATTATATAAAGTTTAACAAAGTTATAAAGGTTTTACACATTTGTCCAATACAATCATCAACGATAAATGTATTTAATATTTCGACAATGTCAGTTTAAATGTTCCCAAATAATAAATAAATGATACTTAACAAACGATATATGTTATATCAGCAAAATTGTGCGATTCATCCTTTAAGACTTCCATGCTTATAAGTGCTATTTAGTGCTTTGTACACCGATTGAGAATTTAAATATGGTAGGATTAACGATAACTAAAACATGGACAGTGAATACAGCTTACCTGCTGCTTTACCGTTTCCTTTAAAGATGAGCTATTGTATATGTTAGCCTGGAGTGTAAAACTGACGGACGAAACATACGCAAACTCCTCTGAAAAGACGATATGGAAGTGGAAGACAACGTATTTATCGAGATTTAAAAAAAAAGGCGGTTTAGTTTTTCTACGAATGCTTGTTCTTAATAATTTATATCCTCTCGACATCATTTGAACACACTTTATTTATTCAATAGTGTAACTGCATAATCTGTGATATATCAATATAGTTGACATATGAGAAAGTTTTAACGATTAAATTTAGAAACGTAAGATATAACACATGGGGAGTAAAATCTGAATTGAATATTAAGCAAGGTAACAGTTCATGGGCAGAGTCCAATAAACATTTCAGATTAATAAACTATTATGTCTTTCATTAAAATTACGCATTTTCCGGCATGTTTGAATTAACAATAACATGGCGGCTTATTTTGAGTAAACATATATGCTATAAAGACGTTACGATAGGTATGTTTCACATCTTAAGAATGCTTGTTTGTCGTATGAAGGCAAACAAAAGGTCATCGGCACTATTACCTATACTCTCCTTTACTGGTTCACAAAATCCAACACCTTCATGATATGTGACGTTCTTATACGCGGTGCGACATTCGCATGATACACGTCCTTCTGACTTATTGAAGACACATACAGTGGAGTTGAAATCACAAGCTTTCGAATGTAATTTACACTGGTCAACATATATTTCTGAAATGTGAATCGTCTCCAGTTGTAAAGCAAGAGCCCTTTTAATCTATTGTGGCAATTATATGTGACTATATTGCGAAACGATTTGTGACGTATCAGCGAATACTCAAGTGATTATCAAAGCATATATAATGATAATAAATGCTTAGGGCAGTAGTTAAACAATTAAAACTGCCTTCTTGCATGTTAATCTTGTCTGATTGGAAATAAATTGTGCAAGCGTCTTTTGATTTAAATATACAATTTACCCATAGCAAACTAACAAAAAACAAGTCAAAGTGTCCAATCAAATTGACCAATCAAAGTGTCTATTACATATGAAAATAAAATGCAGCATAGTTCTGAAAATATTCATTATTGAACTGGACTTTGCTGATATATTATTATTAAGCTATGTGACTGCCATTCCTTTCACTACCATACCTGTTTTGCTCAACGAAATAACAAGTATGTTGCCTGCCATGATGGTACGTTGAGTTAGATCAGATTTCTCAAACACGGTTTGCAAGGCTGAATCGTTGGACAGCGTTGAAAGAATCACTGTGACGTTGATTGTGATATTTCTGAAGCAAATTTTCATATTTATATAAATAGATCATTTTATTAGGGATATGATATCAATGCACTGTAGAATGTTTTACTTTCAGTACTGTCTAAAATCAACGAGTAAACTGTATTCACTGAAAGGAAAGCCATTATACAATAGAAGTTGTTAAAAGCGGTATCTTCTGTCGTTCGCTTGTGAAACTTAAACGCGCTTGATCCACACTTTGTGGTTTACGTTTTGTAAACTTATTACAAAATTGGTTTAAACAATATATTTGGTTAACATACTGTTTACATGGTCATACACGTGTCTTGCTTAAGCCTGAATCAATCAAACTTTCGAAAATAATACAATCGTTGAATAAAAGGTCGGCTCTTTAAAATTCAAATGTTCGGCTTACCGCGGTCTTGATTTATTAAGTCGTTGGAAACTTGAAAGCCAACAAGTAGATAGAAGTAGTATTGATTCAAAAGTGTATATACACGTATGCCAGAATGCATGCATACATGTATGTATATTAAGTAATATAAGAAGACAGAGCATTACCCATTTAATGGATGATGGTACCCATCCTGTAATAGCTCTACTGGTAACTGGACTTTTCCACCAAGTGCTTGGCTGCTATTCAAAATGTATGTAAGCTACAGCGAAAGAACCGACGAGCGAATAGTTTGCATGATTAATAAAATGTAGGACAACATGAATAATAATATGGTATAATGAATAATAAATATGTACTTATATACTTATGCAACAAATGTTAATATGAAGCAATTCACTGACATATTATTCTCTACAGACATTTCTTTAAATTAAGATAGAAATGTCGTATTAGTGAGATGACATTGCGCGTTGCTACTTTTGCATTAGCGAAAAATACCTGTTTTATTAGAAGGCCTTGGATTTCCTTATCAGTTGGGTGGCCTCCTCCTGGAAGACTTATCTCTTGAACTTCAAACTGCATGGGATACCTGTATACCTCTGCAACGCAAAACGATTTCCGTCAAATCCTTTGTTGAAGCAAATAGTTCTGGATATTGAATACGTATGGTACGGCAAGTCAAAATATTTATTTCTACTTATTTCGTTGTGATCTTTGAAAACTGCATATATTCGTATAGCTTAGAAGTTAAAAATTATGCGATAACACTTTTGTTTGTAATAACAGCATTACAATATAGCCTTGAACAAAACCTAAGGTGTATGGCTGAAGCTCCCAGAACTTAAACTTGAAGTTTTGATAAGATGCAATGTTGAAGAAAGAAATTGCTTATTGAACCACATGATAATAAATGACCGATTAATGAGACAAATACTTTTTTAGTCAAACTTTTGGAAGTTATTTTAGACGATTAATTTTACAGATGATGAGAAATGTGATGGTGTTGAAAAAGAAAAAAAACTGTACGTTATGGATACCTTAATTGACACTACAGTAGAGTTAAGTCAAATATAATGATGAATTATGTTTAACTGATAAAATAAGTAAACAAATCAAAACCAATGCATTGAATGACGCTGTTGTTCAACTTCGAAGGTCGACTTGAAACACCACATACGCAGTCCCACGATCCGTTTGTATTTGTACAAGTCCCATGAATACATTGGTAACCAATTGGATTTGCACATTCATCGACGTCTGCAATGTTATCCATTATCTTAAGAAATTATATCGGTAACAATGTAAATATTAAACTAATGTATTTATTTTCCAATAAGATACATATAGTTATTCTTATTTGGATTTATACTTGCACAATTGTATTAATTATTAAAAAGCACCGACCAATTTTGTGACGTTGATATGATGATCTGAAACATAGGTATCCATATTACAATGAGGCGTTAATTATTTATCACGTTATTTGAATTTTGTGTTATAATTCAAACCTTTGCACGTGAATATGTGGTTATCGCCTGATGTATGGTTTTCATAACCGTCTGGGCACGCGCACGTAAATGACCCTTGTAGATTAGTACATTTTCCGTCGCAGGAGTAGGAAGCATTAGTACATTCGTCTATATCTACAATTTTACATTCATACTTGTTATATAAAAATCATACATGTACCATTCGTAAGGGACGCATGTAAAAGTAGTATGTTTAATTTCATAAAGTTTTTATTATACATAAATTTACAATAAAATCAAAATGACAACATGCGTTCAAAAAGGTTTCGAGATGAGGGTATTTGGGAAGGAATTTTTATCAGTCGCCAACTTAAAATACAGTAAAAGACGAATATATGCAACGCTAACCCACCAGTACAATAAGTGACGTACTGGTTTCTAAATTGTTCGTAGAAACCATTAAGACAATTGCATGTGTAGTTTCCGTTGTTATTGGTACATTTCCCGTTGACACAAATGTCGTTCGAATGTAAACATTCATCAATATCTGAAACACAAAATGCTATAGAAAGTGCACAGTTCAATCATTTTGAATTTAAGTAAATCTTTAAGCTCACATCGTATATATGACTGGCTATGCATGGGGATTATTGTCGATTCAATTTCGTCTTAATACAAACTAACGAACACATCGTTAAACACGCATTAATACAAGAATTACTTATGATCTGTCTTTAATCCTTCACTTTTCTGTATGATGGCAACTGAATCTTTATACCATCTGACACTTAAATCTTGGTAAAAACGTAGCCCAACTCATATACTTTATGTAAACATATGTTTTCATATGTTTATTGAAGCCTCATAATATGATAGCAATATTTTAACTTTTAGTAGTTTAACTTTTAGTAGTCTGTAAACCATGGTAATATAACACTAACCTTGTTACGCGTTTTGTATAGGTCATACATGTGCATTAAATAGATAAGTTTCTGAAACACACTTATAAATTCAGATTATTTAGATTTATTTATGTTTAGATATGTTATATTGTAAGTCTTACAATTTATAACGAAAAGTCATAAGCCACATCAAGAAATAATATACGACAGACACAATTCAACCAACTGCACTTTTGTGTCTTTTAACAGGTAAGGTGAAGAATGCAATTACGAAATCATGTAAAAACAGTGAAAGGATACAGATTCACTTTTATCAAAAATTTGTTTTCTGTATAATATCCACACTATATTTTGTGTTATGTATATATTAACCTTGTATCAATGGAAAACTTGCATTCAGTTTGTCAACCTCACAGTTATGATTAACTTACCTATGCATGATTTGCGGGGTGCGTCTAATTCAAAACCTTTATTACAGGTGCAAGAATACTTCCCGTCAGTGTTACTACAAATTCCATGACCACACGGATTTTCTTTACATTCATCTATGTCTGTAATGAACAACCACATTCACAAACAGTGTCTTCTCTTGAAATAAACAATTATCAACATACAATTGTATTTTAAAAGTTACATATTCGGAAGTTGCATGTTCGACAGCAATGTCAAGAACACCTCAACACTTAGGCTAAACACATTTATATTGACGTAAAAACACCCAGACGAGTCTCCAGTATACAATTCACAAAATTAAATTTAGAAAAATAGGTCAAGCATTTGAATAATAGGAAACAAAGAGGTAATTGAATCAGCGTTAGCAATACAAATACAATATCAAAAGTATTACCGATGCATGTAGAATTAACCCCTGTTCCAGTCAAATTATATCCATCGTGGCACTGACAAGACCACACTGAAGCGTTACATGTTCTTAGACCGTTAGGACACTTATATGTTTGGTAGATTGCAGATTCGCACGAATAAAAAACTTCCCCTGAAAATGTTTGGAAAATACACATCATACAATAGCGGAAATACTCATGGTATTAGAGTAGAAGGATTGCTCTACGTTTTCGCCTTACATTCCCATTCGGTATACATCAAATCTTTAAATAGTTTAAATGAACGCATTGGGCACATGGTTTACCGTGAGCCATTGTTACTCATTAATTTCAATTTCAATAATAATAATTCAATGCAGGTCAAAATAAAAAGTGCCTTACTTGAACAATCTTGGTATGTGTTATTGTGGTAAACAAGTTGTGCATAATCAGGACAATTACACGTCCAGTTACCATCTTTGTTGACACAGGAGCCATTACCAGAACATTTGTAATCGTCTGGTTTACTGCATTCGTTCACATCTGTTCAATAATCAACACAGTGAAATTTCAGCGGTATCATTAGGATACAAGTCTTATTTAAGTGCGAGTCTTTGGAATTAAGGCAAGTGACATGTCGCCAACTAACAGAGTTAGGGTCACCTAGTAGGAGCGGTCATTGGAAAGCAATGGTGTCGTTATTTATTTTTTTTTGGAGTTCTTCAGCTTAGATATCATGTGTTATCCATCGTTATTTAAAAGAACAAGCAAATGCCTATCAAAATCATCCTTATAGCATTAAAACTCAAATACAATAGTACTTAATTACATCCGAATTTCATTTAATAACATAGTGCAACATATGGGTATTAATGGTGGCATTTTTTAAAAGATGTATGTTTCGCGAACAGTAGGTTCAGGGTTCGAACTCTGAGTGAGTTAACATGATATTCCCTAAAAACCACGAGTGATAATTCTTAAGTCGTGGCGTTTAAAAATGTCCTGGATAAAACCAATGTTTAAAAAACTTGTTTTTATTAACTATATTAAATCATAATTCATTCAGTCTTGACGCAGTACAAAACAATATAGGAATACACTCAATAGTGTATTATCATTTGAAAGGAATTTTTAACGCATGTTCAAGCATAAAACGGACTAAATGTGTCTTTAAAACTTTAACACGTAACACCATTGCCTCGTTACCCTATAACCATTGATACATGTATATAAAATATGTGTGACCAAAATTATTAAATAAATATGTATAATGTTTATAAGATTTTATTTTTAATAATTATATAATAAGTATATGCATGGTGTTTTTACTTTCACAAATTATTAGTTGCAAACCGGATGCAAGTAATTTAAAACGCGAAGAAGTAAACTTTAACAAAAAGTAACCAACCATATCAAAAACACAGAAATATTTAATCAAGTGTATAGTCACATGTAAAATATTGACTCTTACTGTAGTACATTAGAGTGCACATTGTAAAACATGTGTAAACATGTATGTACTTGGTGGCTTGCCTTAAATAAAAGATGACCGGGGGATAACACGAATTTCATTACTGAATATGATTTTGAAATTTTCTTTTTTATATGGGATATTCAATAAGTTAACAACCTTTTAAAAGACACATTTTACTAGAAAAAACTTAAAGCAAAATAATGTATTAATTAATACGCAAATTTGTAACATAGGTCATGGTTTACAGAACAGTGTATTACCAATGTCTTTCTAGCATTAAGACTATGATTATATAAGTCTTCAAGAAAAACGCCTAGCGTATAGAACTAATTACGAAATGTATATTCCCAACGAAGGATCCTATTATAGGAATAGTCCGACCCACTGAAATAATATTAATGATATCATATTAAAAATCAACCCCAAAGTTATAAAGACTGGAGTTCACTACATTTAAGTTGTACATGTAAAGGCAGTACGATTGAAGCCTAGGGAGGTAGTGTCGGTGAATGACAGAAAAAGGATTTTTTCACAATTGATAAACTAATTTGAATAAATGTGTGAAATAGCCATAATCGTATATTGACATGAAAATCCTGTAACATATTTAAGAAATTGTCCGATGGTCTACACTCGTAGTCTGTCATTTTTCATTGTGCAATAAACTTATAGTTGACGAAGTAATTCCTTCAAAAGAAGGCTGATGCTATTTAATTTGCAATTTACCTTCACATAAATATTTTGTGTAAGTACTTGGCTGGAATCCTTTTTTACACACACACATGGTAGTTCCATTTTCCTGTTTACATTCAGTTGACCGGAGTTCACAGTGACCTTGGTTACTGCGTCTGCACAGTTCATTGTCTGACTCTTTAAAAACATATTAAGTTTGGTTTACAATGACAAAACATAAAACAGATACAACATTACATCGTTAATTTGATAGACATATAACTTTTAAGTGGAATATACATACGATTTTTTAGAGTGTACAATGCGCTTAAATGCTGTGCACGAGTACGTAAATTAAAAATTCTTTCTCGACGAGCTGTGTTGTTTAAGTTATTTAATTACAAAGAGCTAATAGTGGGATATATTGTTTGCGGCCGGCGAATATTTTACGTTCACTTGTTACAAATAAGAGCTGATTGGAATATTTAACAAGACATAATATGGACAGAACACTTAATTATGTACAATCTATTGGTAATATACGTGAATAAGCATAGTTAACTATTTTTATACTTTATGAAAAATATCTGACATACCATTAAAAACAATGAACTGTGTGAATCTGACTGTCCCTATTTTTACACCCTGCTTGAAGCGTTCACTTCCAATTTTGTGTAGAAGGTCAGTGCTTACTGGATCTCCCATGCGAATACGAAACTCGTATGTAAACTTGTGTAGATCTGTATCGGGACTGACAAAATATGTTACATTAATAATTGAGACATATTTAGCCCTTAAACAGAATTACATAAAATTTTGCATAAACTAATTTATTTTTCATATTATATACTTTTATTCCAAATGCTGTTTAATTTATTACCGGAAAATGTGACCATACATTTGAATAAACTTGGTTGTCTGTGTCATTATTTGATTTTTTTGTAAAATAACTCCATTACAAATGTTACACAGTGTAAATGTATGCGTCAGTTATATGTTTTCATATTTAACAACTGTCTGTTACCTTAATTAAAGCACTTTTGCACATGTGTGAGAACTTGATGTATTTTTCTATCAACTAATCACATGAATAGCAAGAAACGAATTTAAGTGTGACGTAGAAGAAAATCAAAGCTATACAAGCATCAAACAAAACATTTGTTATGAACAAATAAGCTAACATTTAACGTTTTCTCAAAACCTTATCACGTGGAAGAGGTATGACATAAAATGTTACAAGCATTAGGTAAGTAATATATCAGACATTTGATACCTTATGAAATGAGAAATACATTAATGCTTTCGATAAATTAGGTACAATACTAACGTAAAGCTTTATTATTTTAACAATCCAATATATGTTAAATGGGAATTACATTTTCAACACCAATTCTATATAGGTATTAAGCGTATTTAGATATCAATAACGAAAATACGACACGATTTTGACAATTTATTTATATTTGACGTGAATAGCGATGCTTCGTTGTTATGCTATGTAAAAATGTTTATAAAACTGGTCATGTTTATCTGTAGGCGTATACAAAAAGACCTCATATCAAAGCGAATATTATTAATATCACTGGAACACTACCACGAAGTATAGCTTCAACGAAATAATTATAACGGACGGGAACATGAATTAAAATATATTATCATTGAAACGGGCAGAACGATATTAACAGTGCTGAATACAAACGCATGAATAAGATGAATAAACAGATACTAATTAAAACAAACATGTTCCAAAAAGAGTGCCAACTTGTCACAAAATCCGCTAGTTTAAGTATTTGGTTAACAGTGTGTGAACGATCTATTAATTTGCTGTACACATTGTGGCACATAAAATAATGGGGCTAACAGTGTATTAATATTATTCAATTAAATAAACAGTGCAATTTCAAGTTAGGTCTGCGTGTAAGCTACCTACACAAAAAATATCAACACAAAGCCGCCGTTAACACACAAATTATTGAGCACAACCTGTTTATAGATATTTTAGAAACAGTGACCTAAAATTTATCCGGCTGGCCAATATGCAATATCAAAGATACATGTAAGCATCCCATGCACACATTGTGAGTGCATTATTTCCCTCCAAACGCAAGTTCCCAGCAGAAAATGCTTGGCTATTTGTTTCAAAACAAATGAAAATGCTAGGCTATTTGTTTCACTAGCCTTGACCTACAGGACTTGCTACAATCACATGCTATGTCTGCACGTAAGCTACCTTTACACCCATCGTTTGTCTTTAACCTTGTTCCTAAATAAAGTTATTGAGCGGTATCCGTTTTTCACCTTTTTAAGTAACGGTAACCTTGAACTTGACCTAACGGGACCAAATTCAATCGCAAGCTTGCATATATATAAGGTTATATACACTTAAAATTTGAAAGAACTACCTACTTCCAAACTGAAATTATTCGGAGAAAATTTATTTTATAGTTGTTGTTAAAGTTACCCTGGCGTGGACAAAACGAGCCCCAAAATTACATCCCAAGAGATGTTAATGCAAACTTCTTGCATTGACAGGGCAACACCTTTTAGGGAGTAGAAAACATTAATATGGCGATTATTTTGGGATAATGATAGAGCAAAATTCAAACATGTTTCATGCGGTCTGACTGGTTATCAAACTTTTCGATATATTATCCCTATAATCATAATAAATAAGTTTCATTATTACCTGATTAGAACACAATGTTAAAGGAGTGAGCGGAAACCGTTGTCATATACGCCACCCCAATCAACCAACCACCCGCCCGACCGCCATTGGTCTTTCAATAATATTCAGCGTTTCGACGGGCGTTTTAAAATTACTTACATTCCGGAATATGATGTGTTTTCCAAAATAGTCACCGACACAAACAATGAGGTAACTGCTGTCATATTCTTTTGATCAAAAGTTTCATTTGAAAAAACTTCTGAAATCTGAAAATTATTGTAAACTTTGTCAATTATTGATCTGTAAAAAACGCATACTTAAATTCAATATGTTTTCATTTGTGAAACAAAAGAACATCGTTGTGAGTAGAACGGTCACATTTATATCATACTTCTCATCTTTATTCCGTGCAATACTGGCTGTTCATAAACATGTTTATTATACACAACCTCTAAAACGAAAAAAACTATCTGAACAAAAACACGTCTGCGATAAGAATTAATAACGTTATATTTCATGCGGGTTATTTAAACATGAAGTAAGAGCTTCTATAGAATTTTTTGAACTAATCTTATAGACTTATGTCCGTGCAACGGATATTTGTAACGACTATAAAATAAATTGGACACCATTAACATGTCAAAAAAAAGTATTGAAGAAATAATAATATAATTATATTTTTGGAATTATGTATATGATTCAATATGCAAAATGAATGAATATTATGCAAAGTAAAACTAACAATACAACGAATATATTTACCTGAGACGTCAAAAAGGACTTTATTACAGATTGGTTTATATGCCCTTGCTGTGCGTCCCAGATAAAAGAGACGTTACCCAAATAACTGTGGTTACCTAATAATTAATTGTAACTTATTTGAATGTGATGTATACATGTTAAAACATCCACAACATATGACGACACAATATTGTTCGTCTACCGCTCAAAATTTACATTGAATATTTTAATGCAAATCATTAATTCGAAGTTTTGCTTGAACATATAATTCAGTGATTACGTAGTGCCGAAAACGTGCGTATAACATACCTTGACAGCGATAGACGGGATGTGCCGGAGTACCTACAGACATCCAGAGTCTGTCAGGAGGACATGTACAGTTCCAGGACCCAACCGTATTGGAACAGTGTCCATATACACATCGTGTATGTGTCGTTCCGTTATCATCATATTCCTCGCATTCGTTTTCATCTAAATTACAAAACGATTTACTTGTGTAATACTCGTAAACAGGGTCATGGACAAATATTAATGATCGCATAATTGGTCATTCACGATAAGGCTTAACAGTATCAGCACATTTTTAACTTCACCGGCACAAATAAAACACAGAAACAATATAAACTATTGAAATGGTAAGAGCACTTTGCACTTTTATATGAGTGTATTTATTACATAATTCGTTATATATTTGTCCATATATTGTACGTTTTGATCAGATGCCGGTATATGTATCGAGTATAATGTTAATAAATGCACCTCTACATCAAATATCCAATAACACAAATAAGAAAATAAGAAATAAGAAAAAATCAAGAAAAGTAATTCAAGTCGGCAAAATATTCCTCAAATTTTGTACCATCACAAAAAATCTCTCGCTTTTTGGCTGAAACTGGTTTCTTGTATCCGAAACGACATGCGCAATCGTAATAGTCTTCGGTGATGTTCCTGTTAACGCAGTAGGTGCTTTGTTCAAAGCAGTCTGTACGCTTTGGTTCAACATTACATATGCCTCCTTCACTGGCTGTAAGTGCAGAATTAACAATCAAAATATAAAAAATCATTTAATGAAATCAAGCATTGCATTCTACAATACGCTTGCACCAATAGATTTCTGTTTCAATAATCAATATGGCTATTCAATTTTGCATTTTATGTATTTTAATAAAAAAACAAATTGTTTTAAAGTCATAAATTTATGCACATGTTGAATGACCGCTATATTTAATCATTTACATACTTTACACAACACGTAATTGACAAGAATATTTTATTTAAAAGCAACGAATTTGTGAAAATCATAAAATAAGAAATTAACAATTCCACTGTTTTTGAATTAGCTTGGTGTCAACTTTCGCAAGTATCGCCACGTTGCAAATCGTGGGATTTATAGTAAACTTATTGTTATGATATTATTCTATTTTATCGGACATAATGGGATCTTGATGGATATCTTGTCAATCGTGTTTTTATAACAATTCACATAAATTGCATCCGATTGTTGTTCATTCTTGTTTGCATGGCACCGATGCGCCTACAAAACTACAACGACAGATATTGCCTTAATACGAGAAATACGATATCATTCTTTTTGTGTTGTGCCTTCTCGCATACCATATGGAAACTCTAAAGGACAACAAAGATCTGAATGGTCCTATCCGCGTACATATTGGTCGTTCTTGCGTCTTACATGTGCTTTTTGAAATAGCGCAATTAAAAATTGGTTTACATGTGTAAAGACTTGTTTAACATCAACTTACGCGAATAAACATGAACTTCAACAGATGGCTGCATTTGTACTCCTAAAAATGCCATGTCCGTTTTACCACTAAGTGCAGTCTTTAAACGACCTACAACTATATTCAGTTCGATATTGTCATTCATATGCACGATAAAATCGAAGTGAATATTGGGGCTCCTGAAAAGTAAAAAAAAACTAATAGTTTATTCCTCGAATAGAGTAAAACAATGGCATATCCCTATTATTGCATGATGACGGTTTTATACTAGGTGTATTGTATATCCTGATATTAGGTGTATCAGATGAAGTATAATAAAATTTTGTATACTCTAATCTAGTGTGTGTCATTAAAGAGATAAATATTTTTTCAGCGTGCATATTCATCATGCATTGTGTCAAAAGTATATACCTTTAAATTAAACTATTGTACTCGCCCTTACCTGATGAAGATTTTGTAAACCTCTATTGCCAAAATCCCAGTAGTTCCGTTTATTTTGTCGAAGAACTGAAAATTAAAAAAAAAATCACAACGGCCAATTACTTTATTATGCATTTAGAATTTAGAACAACTCAGTCATAACCTAAACATATACAATTACTAATTTATTGAATTCCCCGTTTCCATTTAACGCAATTAAAGTTACAATCGCGTTATATATGCGCATACAGAAAATAACTTACAGTTTTTGAGGCGTTCCGTATTCCTCCGTTTAACGTATCATTAGACTGTGAGCTTTCAGATTTAAGAACGTACTCTAGATATCCAAAATACATTTTGCCAACTGAAAATAAGAACATTTAAATACGTTCATTTGTATGAGTTCACTTTATTCAATAACATTCTAATTTTATTTGCGAGTTTTTGTTTTAGCCATTATCAGTTGGTTCGGGTTATCAATCCCCATGTCGTTTGTTAGACATTTAACAATATTATACAGCGCCGTATATTATATTAGACAAACCTTAATTATAATTATTTCGTTGTTTAAGACAATGTACGAATTTTTTTCCATAAAAACAATATGAGTCGGCTATTATGATTTTTGTTCAAGAATCCTATGTTAATTAGTAACTTATGATAAATGTTTCACTATCTTTGTGGCGCACATCAATAAGGAATCTTTCAAACGGTGTATTTTAAGAATACAAAAAGTTTTTAATATTGAGTGTATTTAAATGTCAAGCTTTAAGTAACAATGACATCGCATACGATATATTAACAGTATTGTATATGTCTTATTAAAAACTGTGGTCGTAAAGTCATACGATCCTCACACTGTACTTGGACTACAACGTGTTTGTTGTAGGTGAGCAAAAATTTTCAGAAAGAAATCATCAGTGAATATCAAAGCTGTTTTATGTTGATGACTTTATTTTGCGATTAGCTGGTTTGTAAAGTTTAAAGAAAGCATGTCTCAATATCATGTTATTTGTCAATATCAATATCATTTAAGAATGTGTATACAGTCTGTTTATAAAAAAGTATAAATTATATTATAACTAATAGACTGTTGTATCATCACTGATCCATCTTTGTATTATGTATTATGTAATATTATGTACTATATATAATTTTCCGCCAAACGACGTTAAATTATTGTATGACGTTGACGTCACTTCCTTTGTATTTGTTTATATGAATGTACTACTGATGAAGGCTATGGCCAAAACATTTAGTATCCGAGACATTTTAATAAACAGTGACGTGTTTGTACGACTTATTTTATTTTATTGTACAGTCTGTTAACCTACTTGAGCTTTATTTTCTCATTCGTACAATTAATATACTATTAATTTCGGCTCTATAAACATACACGAGAAATGAATTACCTATGGGTTTACACTCTGAATCGGATGAATCTTTGGTGTAACCGGCTTCGCATACACACGTGAAATTTTGTCCGGGTAAATTCATACATCTTTCCTTATATTTTCCACAAAGCAGTTTGTCCGATTGACATTCATCAATATCTACAAAAATAAATACATAAAATAAAACACGATCCAACATTATTCAATAAGGATTATATTCATAATGAATGTATATTCTAATATTGTACTGTTATGAACGGGATATTGATTACAACACTATTGATAGTTTTAAAATTGTAATGAGACGAACAATGAAGGATATACGATAACTATGCGAACAGTAAATGAAATATGGTTTTCTTTATGAAGTATGTACATGTGGTGTTGTCTCTTCTGAGCATTAAAATATTTTTTTTATGTTTTATGAATTTGATACATAACTATAATTCTCTGGGATCTACATTTGTTGCTTATCACATTACCTTAGTTCATGCATTATTAAGTACTTAATATAAGTTATCTAATATATATTCTAAATGATAAATGTGGTAAAGCATCGTGAATCATAGTTCTTATTAAAAAAAAAAGATTTGAAAACCTTCCTGGTCCAATGTCTAGACGTACCTGAACATGTTTTATTGTCGTCGTCAAGGTTATACCATTGATTGCACGAGCAGGTATAGTATCCTGGTTGGTTAATGCACGTTTGATCGCAATCGTTTGCGTTTGTGTCGTTGCATTCATTACGGTCTAACGACAAAACATTTCAGCTTAGAGTTTGTTTCACAACATATTTAAAAGGTTTGTATGCGTTCATAAAAAGCACATATCATTTATCAACACATAATCCAGCATTAATGAAACATAAGTGCATATGCAATTGAAAAATGTAAACAAAAATTTCAGAGATTCGATGACGTTTTCGAGGGATAAAGATGCACTATAAATCAATTATAAATTCTAAAATGAAAACGTGCTATCTTCTTCAGAACTAGTGACACATACTAGGTAACACACACTTGCTTTCTTCCAAACGGCAAAACTATGACAAAATACATCGTAGTTTTTGATAAGAAATTGATAGTATAGAAGCAGGTTTTGAGGGAGTAATACAAATATATAAAAGAACCAAACGTTGAAATTCAATCTCAATCAAACAACGAGTATATATTTGTCGAAATACAAAAGAAAGCTTTTCGGGTTGCCTTCGTCGTGATTTCTTCGTAAATAGACGTGTTGTTACATTTTAATTCATATAACTTATTGATAAATTATTGTTAAATGTTACTAGAAATAATATTTTTAACATACGATCTAACCTATGCAATCCTGTTTAGAATCAATGATCTGCTCATAATATCCCTTTTTACAACCAGCGCATGGACTCCCGTCGCCAAAATATGTCTTATTGCAAGCACTTTGGTCGTGACAGTCGTATATCTCACATGGGCTTTTTGTAATTTCACAAAATGTCCCAGTAACAAATTGGTTAGGACATTTGCATTCCGCAGTCACTGAAAAATAAATTGTACATCAAGACATTGTGACAAAACATATTAAGTAGACCAGGCGTCTGTTGTATGTTGACACATAACCCCGACTGGCCTGAAAATCGAACATATCCCTAATGTCGAAGAACTAGAAGTTGCAAGCAATAACAGGTGTAAAATATGTGAATAATGCGTTAATCGTTTAATTGCACCCTGTATTTTATTTTCTATAAAGTAAAATGATGATGTGCCATTAAAATTTATTGAAAGGTAAGCTAAGTAAGTATTACAATCAGAATTGTTTATAGGACAGTGATACTCTTGAAAACATAACATAATCGTTTTATTGTGCATGTTTATACACACTTCTACTACATACATGTCATTAGACATAAAACTACAGTGTGCTACACAAATTTCATATATGATTGCAAAAAATATATATTTGCATATATATATATATATACGTGATCGTTTATGTTGAATGAATTAACGACATGGATATCAGATGTTTAAAAACATGTGTACCGGGATAATAATTTTACACATATGCCAAAATATTTGCATTGAATACATACTATAAACACAAACATACTTTACATAAAAGTTTTCAATTAATGATCATGCAATGCAATACATGTTTTGTTACACAATGGTTTGATTAAATGGACGTTCTACACATAAAAGATGGATTGGTATATTTCGATAATAAGTTTGAGTACATCAACTTTATGTTACCACATATACATTTAAAAGTCTGGATACCATGTTTAATATATCGCATTAGTAAGCGAGTATGTCGTTTTACTACTTTACAAAATATTATATTAAGTTTAGTACACACTGCATTCTCAAACCGATATATGGTATTTCTTCGGACATATACACAGGTGCCCATAGATAAATATCTAAAAATACACATATACATGTATACATGCTTATTAGTATACGTGGCATAAGTTGCATGTTTTTATAGGTAAACGATACCAAATACGAATATCCATCATATTACAGAAACATATCAGCGCATTTAAAATGACAACACGATATGTAATTGGATGAATATTATACTCGTGAATAATATTCAGCACGACACGAACATTCATTAATTTCACGCCAATAAATGCACATTTTAACATTAAACGTAAATACAAATTAACCAATTACTCATAATTATTGATAAATTTATCTGCAGATAATATGTTTAATTTTTAATAAATGAAAAGATATAATAATGATATATATTGCAACGAGAAATGAGAAACCACTTATTTAATTGAATGCGTGCAATTGCAAAGGGTATCTAATGTTGATATATGCATGTATCTGGCTATGGAAAAAATACTTACATTCTTTGTCATCTGCAAATTGCATTTCACAATTGCAAAACGAAAATAAAAACGTTTACCGAAAAAATGTCTTAAAAATGTTTCTGTTTTCCGAGTAACTATTAAGTATATATGTAATTACAGAACAGTTATGACATTTTATCATTTGATGCTTATATGTTGTGATTTTATAAACCATCAAATGCTTTTTAAAGACAAAACTATAATTATTTGAATAAAATATTTGTATTAAAATGACAGAAAATGTTTTAATAAAATATTGATTTTCCTGTGAATCGAACAAAATGTAGTGCGGTCTCTGCATGAATCAGGCTTTATAATTCATTACTGAATTATCAACTCTTTGCAAGGAATGCACGTATTTTTCACCTTATCGATTAAACGAGTTACAGACTCCTTATTATTTTACCGATTTTGATTGATGAATGTCCAATAATGAATCAATATTTTTTTTAATCTCTAAGTCAGGAATGTTTCTGCGCTGGCGTTTTCTTTTTTAAAATATATAAACAAAAAGACAAAAGGGAAAAAGGAAGGTCAAGGTCGTTGTGCGGCGTGCGTAACAGTGTTTGATTCGATAAATACAAATGAGTGTTTCTTCATCGAAACGATCAACCTGCATGAAGGATCTGAGCAATAGACAACATAAAGAGCTTAACCCACCCAAATCCAGACTTATTTGAACAAGATCGTCGCAGACTTCGCAGATAGTTGATTTTGATGTAGTCTGACCATCAACATGTATATAAAGAACAACTTCCAGTTACTAGTTTTCTTCTGTTACCAAAATTTGCCGAGCTAACAGACCCACACCTAAAAGCCACAAGCTAGTAACAACACCTGGGGTAACAAAATGTTTAATCTGCTGCCCAATGTATCTCACCTTATCTAACATTTGCTGACGTCTGCATTATTTGTCTCACTATGCTTAACAAGCCGGCGAGTGTAACAAAATCCGGACGTAGCCAAATTCCAGATACAGCTTTCAGGTGACCGCCATCCAAATCAAGGACCACATTATCGCTTCACAAGCAAAGTATGTAGCCTCCCCGTCAAGAGTAGCCAGCGTGGGCTAGCCTGTGATAATTGCGATGGTTGGTTTCATACAAGATGCATTAACATGCCCATTGAGGTTTCACGTTAGATGTTAGTTGGATCTGCATAGATGTGCCTAACTTTTCCACTACCCTCTTTGAGACAACAATGGCAAGCTCACTAGGTACATCCATTGCAACAAACAACTCGTACAGCGTACTCAGTGCCCCATACTCTGAATCATTTTCTTCTTCTATCCAATCTAACAGTAGCATGTCATCCCTCGACACATCAATAGTGTCCCCAAAAGGGCATCATCACCTTGTAAACATAAACATATTCTGCAAAAACAGCCATAGCAATCCACTTTCAGTGTCATGGTAGTCAACTTCCAGCATTCGGGCAAAACGGCAACCATTCTGGCTTTTGCTATCAGAACTCAAACCAACACTATTACATAAAGTGAGACCTGGCTCCATAGTGACATCTTTGTGAGAGAGATCATACCAGCGGGCTACCATATTCTGTCGAGACGATACCGACACAGCGACTCACATGGCGGAGCCCGAATAGCTGCTGAACGAAAGCATAGTGGGCAATGCTCTCCATATAAACGCAAACACAGAATGAACATCAGCCAGTAAAGAATAGAGCGGGAACCAAAAAATCGTCGTTGCAGCCATGTACAGGCCTCCAAGTAGTGATGTAAAGTACATGCAAGAGAGTAGAGAGGCCAGTTGTATCTCTATCATGGAGGAAAAAGTACCTTCAAAAATAGCATCGAGCAGATTCGACCAACCCTGGATTAACAGGAAGGTGAAACGCTTCTCAAGAACAAATAATAAAGCCTACAGAAAGGTTAAAAGAACAGCACGTCTGAGGGCAAAACAGCATATAAGCAGCTCCAAAAAGACACACAACAAGAATGTAAAAAGGCCTACACAAACTATGGGAGAGACCTCATCACAAGTGCCAAAAATCCGAAGAAGCTCTTTTCTTTCATCAAGAGCAAACGATGCGAGAGTTCCGGGGTCAAAATCTTAAAAAACAAAGGTGACATAGTGACCCAAAGACCGAAGATGAGAACATCAACTCACATTTCAGCAGCGTCTTCGCTGAATAAGACCTATCAAACTCACCATCAATGGACTCAGATAAATACCCGACAGTATAACCCTTCAACATCACTTGAAATGGTATAAGAACGCTTCTGCTTGACCTAAACTCCCATAAGGCACAATGACAAGAAGGCCTGCCACCAAGATTCCTCAAGGAATAAGCCAATGAATGTATCCCTGCACTGACCCTAGTGTTTCAAGGCTCCCTCGCGCAAGGTCGAGTGCCCGACGACTGGAAGCACGCTATGATGATTCTAATATTCATGTACTGCTAAATTGGACCAAGAGTTTCCTTAGCAACAGAAGCCAGGAAGTCCTTGTTGAAGGTCACACCTAATCGTCTTACCCTGTCACATCAGGCGTCCCCAGGGCTCTGTCCTTGGTCCCATACTATTTCTACTGTACATAAATGGTATGCCATGAAGAGTAGCCTCCATCACACACCTCTTTGAAGATGACAGTCTACTGTATCGAAAGACTAAAGATACAGACATCCTGCAAGAGGATCTAATAAAACTGGAACAGTTGGAGAGAGACATGTCAGATGCAATTTTACCCATCAAAATGTGAAACCATCCATTTCAACAAAAACGGCATCCAATCAGCCTGCACGGCCACCAATTTGCCAATTTCACCATCCGACTCTGAAAACAGTTGCCGGTAGCAGTCTTCGCAGCCGGGTCCTCGGACAGCTTCAAGGCAGGCCAGGTCACTCTGCATTAGAACACAAGCACTTTTATTTTGAGTTTATCTCTCACTTAGTTTGTGTTACCTTACAACGACCTTGTACAGCCTCAGTGCGTCGATGCAACAGAGGAGACCTGCACTTCATGGAAAGAAGAGGAAAGAAGAATAAAATCGTAATTTGCAAAAAGGTGAGAAAATCCACTTTAAAGCCTCAGTACAATTATTCGTATGCTTTAATTAACTTTTAAGAAATAGCCTTGTACTGACAAACCTGAAAACAAAATCCGAGTTTTAATACTTATTCGCCTTTATATCTTCTTATTTTAGAAATACATTAACGTAAAGTTTTATCTGCCTCTTTGTCCGGCGTAAGAACTCGTTCAATTTCAGCAACAAAATAATTTCATTTGATGGACAGGGCCGAAAGGGCACTTGTTTGCGTAGATATAATTTGTATATACGTGTGTACTCAGGCGATTTTAAACATATAAACAAATGATTAACTGAATTATTATTCACATTCTTTAATGTTTACCACGTCTCTAAATCATATCTTCATTACGTCCACTGATGAGAAAAAATACTCAAAATGTGTCCAAAACAAATTACATTTTAAGTCCAAATTTTCGTTTTACTTTAAGTAGCAAATATAACTGTTGCTTCTTCTATAAATATTCTTCTTCCCTAACTATAACTTCTTCAACTTCTAATATTATTACTGCTACCACCACTCATCTTGCTGCAGTGCTCCTTTAACGCTTACTTATTATGAATATTACTACAATTCTTTAAAAAAGCAATGTTTTATAATTATCATGTATATTGCCTTTCTCAATGCGGTATGAGGCGGAAGTAATAAATATTCACCTGAAATTTTCTACTTAAAGCCCCGTCATTTACCAGAGTCTTCATTTGGATTAGATTAACAGTCTACAGTTATCCTATTGAACACTTTAAGCTACGAATGGGCACAACACATAAAAGCTTAAAATCGATAACGATCGCGTTTATACCGATAAAAATGGTTTAAAACGTTTGAAAATTTAATTTGAATCAATCGCTTAATTGCGGAACAAAACCGGTAATCCAACCGTGCTAGCAGTACCCCAACTACTTTTACAGCAAACTGACATTCTAGTATTGCCTATTCTACTTCTAGTGTCAATAGATAACTCACCATCTGTGTCACTTTCGAAGTTGCATTCACTTGCTTTTTCACACCCGCAGTATTGAAAGTTGACTGTGCGTGAATCTGACAAGTTAAATGCGTCATACACAACAAACCGTAGGGTTCGCTCGCTGTTATTCCGAAATGCGGTTCCAACTGTCCAATTGAATATACCATCTTCTGTAAGACATGCAATACAGGAATACTAAAATATGCACATATAGTCTCGTCCGAACTCTAACCGCGTACGTAATAAATGTTCATTTAACCCAATATGTATAGTTTTGCTTTGTTCATTCAATAATGCTAGTATGGTTCTCGGTGAGGAGAATTCGTTACACGACTGTCGTCGCACAATGTGTGAGACGGTAGCATATTTATATTCGATATTATTAGTTCGAGATACGCTCACGGTGAAAAGCGTTATTAATTTATCAGACCATACGGGGTCATTAAAAAACCGTGGACGTAATATTACTCGGTCACCACAAAAGCAAGAATAGAAACACTGACTTGTAGATATTCAGCTCAGAATGACGTCGTGAAAAACAATATAGTGATGTCTCATTTTACCGCCGATCGATATTGTAGATTATTTACATTGTGTATTATATAATATATTAATTGATCTTATAAAATACTTAAAATTTAAAGTTTTAATTGTAAAAACCTACCTTTGGAATAGCTTTTATTGGCGTTATACTAAACAGGTTAACTGACTACCAATTACTTTTTGATCGATATCAATAACGAAGGGCACACGAAAGGTCTCTTTTGATATAAGAGGTAACCATTTAATATGTATGTTAATGATATAATTTAGTGTGTGTTTTGTTATGTATTTATTTACTTAAGAAACATTATAGAATAAATTAAATAATAAATTCGAAATCTTCAAGTTGTTAACGGATGATATAGTACACATTTCAAACACACCTCCAATATCCATTTCACCATTTATCATAGGCTCCATCCTAAATCGTAGATCCGTCATGCTGTCATCGTTTACCATCTCAGTCAGATTGATAGTCCAGGAAGAATTGCCATTAAACAACATATTGGTATCGTTCGGCATTGTGTTCTTAAAAGTGGGTGGTGTGTTGCCTACAAAGTGGACAAAGGTAAAACTTATACAATTCAATGGGTCATTTCACAATCCTTATAGAAGAACAATAACTTCTTTTATAAATAAACAAAAAATAATCTGACATTGCAAAGTTAACAACCCATACGAAACACGAAGGAAGAAACAAAGCGTTTCCACTCAAGTTTCTAGTATAATATGTCTTCATGCATATGTTAATAACATTATAAAAATGTAGATTGTCGTAAAACTGTCTATGCTATTGATACAAATCACATTTTGTTTTACTTCGAAACAAGAACTCCTTATGTTGTTTCTCTACTTCTTTGTGAATCGCTTCGCCGAAGGATATATTACAGGTTCTTGCTATGGTAAGCAGACACTCTCTGTTAAACACATTTTCCCATGTGTTCTTGCATGTTGAATTTATAGTAGATAAATCGGTCTTGTTACAACTCTCAAACAGGACTGTGAAGTTGTTCAACGAATCTTCAAAGAATCTTGGTTCGGAAAACGTGTTATAATCGCTAAACTTTCCACCCGTAACGTTGTAAATAAAATATGATAAATTTTCGTCATGTCGTATTGACCCTGCAACACCAAGACATATACCATGTATACATTTATTTCAATACGTCATAACGCAAACAACAAGCATCATGCACATTTTAACGTGTAAACTATTATTTTTTTAAAATACTGTCTGTACGAGTTAGTTGAAATACAATGAAAAATGAATATAGTAACAATAATAAGTGTATGAACTTATCTTAGATAAAAAAAAATTATTCAATACAGAGCAATAGGAATTGCGAGGGCCAATTTTGCAAAAAACATAATGTAAATCATTATTGTATGTTTGAAATTTATATAATTCTTTGAAAAATCCTTTATGAAAATGAATATCAGTTTGATACTTTTAACAAACAGCATATATTATATTTAGGTAAATTAAGTTATAATACCACTATACCAATATATAGCGTTCAGTGTAAATAAAAAATCATCTTTAAATACTCTGGAATTTTCGAGAAATCTGGAATTAAGTCGCGGATACAAATAATATTTATTTTCTAAGCTTGTTCAAGGGGGCATTGATGATGTGTGTAATTTTTGACAAAATGTAAATTCCCTTATATAATTGACATCATATTGGTGCTAATTCTCTTCTGTCGATACAACTGATGCCTCACACACAAGCTTACATGACTCTCCGTACTGAAACATGGCATGTTCGCTGGAATTCAATGGGTAAAGTGTTTCATTTTTCCCGACATACATTTTATCGGACCTCACATTTCCGGCCAGACCCGTCATATTTGATAGTTTTTCACTATGCGCCACTTTAATCTTCATTAAAATTCCGTCAGTTGTAATATCCTTGAAAGGGTGTAAAGCATTCAAACATATTACCTTTCTATGTTATGAACATGCTCTGTTATACAATAACTTCATAGACGTTTTTGAAGCGCATTTTGTTTAATAAAAATCTCAATCGATACTGTATTTTTGGGTTGAGTTTGCAATAAATTTCATATTTCGTGCATTTTTGGCTTTTCATACAACATCTTGTTCAGCTTCTGATCAAAACATATCAATACATAATATCCATATGCGATTAAGGCTTTAAGTTAAGTTTCTCTGTATATTCGCATATTTTAATAACAGTTTTCAGGGTTTTACTTGAAAATACATCAAAACAGGAACACAAATTGCAATCCATTCGTTATAGTAGCAAAACAAACATAACGTTTAATTGGTGCACTTACCACGGCTGTTCCACCAGGTGCAATTACTTGAAACCCAGCTGAACATTTAAGCACAAATGTAGACGTGCGTTGAGATAGAGTAATGGATGAACAGGCGTCTGACGTCTTCCAAAGCTTTCCATCAGTCAAGTGTAAAGAAAGAAACGCCATCGATCTGTTGAACGTTACTTGTATGGACTCGCTCTTGTTCTTAACTTTTTGCTAAAAATCATTTCTTTTATGTACAGTGTGCATTATCATGTTTCATCGAAAACTAAATCGTTTTTAAACATGCCTTTAGAAAACTTAACTTGCTGATTATCATTATATGCATGTAAAAAAACATCCAACTAAGCATTAGCCGCAAAAGTATAAAACATGGATGATGGTTTATAAATAGCATAAGTAGTAGAGCATTGTAATTAACAGTCAACATCAAACATGACAATATTGTTTGTGATATGTAACATTATGTACCAATAATGCACATGAATTGTTGACGTAAATTATTGGGTCATGGTTATGTTTTCATATACATTTTGTCAAATTATTAATTGTTCGATGTGTATAATTCACCGGAAACATAAACAAATGTCTCGTTTTAGCATATATCATGTTTAACGTTTAATTCAAGTGATTCCCCAATAAAGAAAACGTTAAAAGCTTAGTTTTATTTTACTTATTTACAATCACCTGTCCAAAATGACATGTTTATTTCTTGTCGCAAGTTATATTTCATTTTATGTTTAACCAATGAAAATGCTTGCTACATTTAAATAGTTCTATTATTTGCAAAATATTAAAATATGAAGACTAAGATTCGGGACGGACAAATATGTATTAATATGTTAAACTGTGTCCAGTTTTATTAGCGCTGAGTATATTTAATGTGTATGAATTTCCATAAACAGTAATCTATAAATGCCCCTCTCTATTCGGACACTAAGATCGAACCTAAGAGTTGAAGTGTGACACATAAAAACAGAAACACTTAAAACCATGTACAAAACATTTTAAACCTACTATAAGTTGTAACGTTATTACAGTTGTACTTGTGTTTTGGTTAAATGTGCTTTCTTCAGTAACTACATTTATTTGTTCAATAAACGGTTTGTGGTAGTGAATGTATATGGGTTGTATAATTCCCTTTGCCAGGCGTGATGTTTCGTTTGAGGGATATAATTGGCTGCACGCGTCCGTCTTGTTTGTTTCGATAAGAATACACATACCGTAATTACAAATGCAGTAAATAATGTTGCGTCCTTGTTCCCCGGAACTAAGTAATCTAGCCTTGCTTGAATTTCTAGTCTGAACAGAAAGACATTTGCGAGATATGACAAACCATTTCAAAATAATTAGGTTACATGACTGTCGAATTATTGTAACGTTATTTTGATGCCAAACATTAAATGAATACACTTTCTTTCTAAGTTTGCTTGTGTTTTTAAACGGCATTACAATTGTTAAACTAGGCGTGCATGTAAAACACCGTTATTAATAATAATATGAAGCCATCAAGAACAAACTGAATGTGATTCTAACTATTTTACCCTTGCTGTGATTTCAAAAAAACGTATTCTCCATGTCCGTTGAATGAGTAGTTGTACGACGGACTGCCAACTGTCTGTATCACCGGGTCGCCCCAAGACAAGGCTGAAATCGGTTTAAAGTATTTATTAACATTGTGTGCTGCTTGTTGTTAGTGTTGTCTTTGTTCTTCTTTTGTTCGGCTATGGGCTTTAAGCAACAACCCTGTGGGATTAGAAAAATGCAGACGTCTGGAAAATAGTTAAAGGGAAATTGTATATAACTGCGCTATAATTCTGATCGAATGTCATTTCAATTATTGACGGAAATGTAGATAAACTTAAGTTACCGGACTTGAATGTCAAGAATATTTTATTGTGTGGCTCATATATTCGAATGTCAACGCTGAATGTATGCACATATAATTGTTTGATGTGACACGTTCATTAAAAGATTCACAACAAATCTAAAACATATTGTAAACTTTTCTTTCATACCTGTAACTAGCTACAAGTATGAGACTTATACATAATGTGACACAAGATAAATCCGTGCTTTTTAGTTTTCATTCTTCTGGTGTTCAAACCATTACTAGACATTTTATATAAAAGGCTATTTAAAAAGTGTATGCTTACGTACAAGCTATATAAAACGTGTACATTCCCGTTTTAATAGAATAAGATTAAAATTTGATTCAAGCTTTAATTGCTTATAATTGTATATGGCATCAGCAAAATCAAAACCAAGATATTACAACCATTGTAAATTTGTATACGATACAAGAACAAAACAAATTAGAATAAGAGAAAGGCCAAACTGCATTTGCACATTAAAGAAATATTCCAAAAATTATCATTATAATGTGATAAAATTCTAGCATTCAAGCGAATTACTTGACCAAGATCAAAATGTAAAATAATAGCTTAATTTTAAATAAATGTATTTTACTGAACTTTGCACATATTCAAATTATGATTAACATAACGGCAATATGATTACCTGACATCGGTTCCTCATATCGTGTGCAGTCATTCGATGTATTAATTTCATAAAAAGCTGTGCATGAAGACTGGTTGTTACCATGACAGCATGACATGTAGACTGCATCCATGGAATGTTCCATACCGTTAAGAATAATAAACCCACCGTTCGGGTATCCAGTCAGTAATTTACCATGTTCGCTAAAAACACATGAACGAAATTTTAATTCATAACAAATATAATTTACATATATGTTTCAAGCATGAAGTTCAAATTAAGTTGGATATCTTTAAGCATAAGCGTGTGGAAAAAAGTATAACTTTATGTTTTAATAAGAACCATTCAAGCCATTGTAAACATAACTATTATAATGAATCAAACCTGGATAAAGACAAAATTCAATATTATTTAATTATTTATAGTATAAATTTATATATAATATATACTATGGAACGCCTTGACTGTCTTATAATACTAAAACTTGTGATATTACGTCAATCTGACTGTGCATGAATGCCTGCAACCATTATATATATGCATAATCACAATATATAAATACATAATTCAAATATATACTTATAAAGCATTAATTTATAAAGATATAAATTTTTTATATATAGATAAAATGTAAAAGTATACAGATACGAATGTAGTATATACAGATTATCTTCCATTATATAAAGGCATTACTTCTTTATATGAAGGAAAAAAATCTTTATATAAATGCCTGTAACCACTTTATATATGCATAATAACGATATATAAATACATATTTTAAATATATAAAGATAAACCATTAATATATAAATATATAATTTTCTTATGTATAGATATATAATCTTCCATTATATAAAGGCATTACTTCTTTATATGAAGGCAAAAGATCTTTATATGAATGCCTGTAACCATTATATATATGCATAATCACAATATATAAATACATAATTTCAATAAATACAGATAAAGCATTAATATATAAAGATATAATTTTCTTATATATAGATATGTAATCTTCCATTATATAAAGGCATTACTTCTTTATATGAAGGCAAAAGATCTTTATATGAACATAAATTAGTATTATGTTACCACAGATTACTCCGGTAACAAACACATTCAACACGCAATCTTAACTTTGTATGGATTTATGTAATAACGTTATTATCTAAATTAAACAACTATTTAGGATCATACAAAACATTAAAATCTTTCTGTACTATAAATTTATCTTTACGCGTTGAGATTACATATTTACATAAATTAATTTAAGATTTTTAACGTATTTTTCAAATTGTATCTGCATATAAAGACGATATGTGTTTATATAATTACGATTTATGTTTATATAAAGGTATTTTGCCTTTATATAAACAAGTTATGCCCATATATAATGAGAAAAGATTCGTTATCATTATTACATAACGATTTATGTTCATATAAAGATATGTTGCCTTCATATAAAAATGTAATGCCTTTATACAATGGAAGATTATCTGTGTATAATACATTCGTATCTGCATATTTTTACATTTTATCTATATATAAGAAATTATGTCTTTATACATTAATGCTTTATCTGTATATATTCAAATAATGTATTTATATATTGTGATTATGCACATATATAATTGGTACAGGCATTCATACAATGTCAGATTGACGTAATATCACAAGTTTTGGTATTATAAGACAGTGAAGGCGTTCCATATTTTTAACGTATTTTCAAATTGTATCTGCATATAAAGACGATATGTGTTTATATAATTACGATTTATGTTTATATAAAGGTATTTTGCCTTTATATAAACAAGTTATGCCTATATATAATGAGAAAAGATTCGTTATCATTATTACATAACGATTTATGTTCATATAAAGATATTTTGCCTTCATATAAAAAAGTAATGCCTTTATACAATGGAAGATTATCTGTGTATAATACATTCGTATCTGCATATTTTTACATTTTATCTATATATAAGAAAGTATGTCTTTATACATTAATGCTTTATCTGTATATATTCAAATTATGTATTTATATATTGTGATTATGCACATATATAATTGGTACAGGCATTTATACAATGTCAGATTGACGTAATATCACAAGTTTTGGTATTATAAGACAGTGAAGGCGTTCCATAATATACTATATATATCACGAATTATAATAATAAATGATAAGCCCTATTAATTTACAAAACAATTGTCCAGTGAATATGCGTATACATGTTTTATTTAGATATAGGTTTATTCATATAAATAGCTAAATATATTACATTTAAATACAAATTATAATTCGTGATAAACCAAGGGATTCGAAACTGGGACGCGTTTGGAAAATCGCATATTGACGAAATGCATACACGTTTAGAAAATCATAATGTCAATAAATGCATCCATTCAATACCTGTAACAGCATCTCTGCCTTATGCCATGGTTGAACAGCCATTCTTCGTAGCAATTTCCGACCTTTTCAAATATGGCGTCCTGCGCCATAGCATACTCCGCGCATGCGCACGGAGTTGCTTCAGCCTTCTTGTCGGTGATAAGCGAAACGAGATTCTTATCGGTAAGAAATCGTTCACATATGTTGACTGTTGAGCCTGAAATAAAATAAAAGAACAGTATTTAACTTATCAGTCGACGTGTTTGCGTGTGTGCGCGTGCGTTAGTGTGCGTGCGTGTGCGTGCGTGTGTGCGTGTGCGTGTGCGTGCGTATGCGTGTGTGTGCGTGTGTATGTGTGTGTGTGTGTTCGTGCGTGCTTTCGTGCGAGTGTTTATGCGTGATTGTATATTTCGATGTTTATATAATCCTGCCGAATTTGAGCGGCAGTTGTGTAAAGACTTGGAATGTTTCCCGGTACTTGTATGTAATTAGCTTTATTTATAGCTAATTTCAGAAATAGCTCACATCAAATCGCTCAATAAACATGTTCTTTCATGGAACCGAGTCACACGAAAATGCAAAAACATAAATCTCTAAGTAAAACACCACATCATAAAATCTTTACAAAATTCTGACATGAATGTGCACATTTTATTTGGAATACAATAAATACACAAATACTATGAAAATATCCATTTTGTTCAAGGAAATGGAATCTACATTTAACTTTGATATAACGAACAAAGGTCATTTTTTAATATTCAATTTATTTTATAGTTTAACATTGATATTGGCTTCAGAGAATTGGAAGCTATCAACTTGGAACATACACTAAGTGTTATCATAATGGTTGTTATAAGATAGGCGGATATTTTTCAAATTATTTAGCATATATTGATTCTCACTTAAAGTTAATCACGTTATCTGACAGCATAAGAAACTTACAAAAATTAAATAATCAAAATAATTTCCTGTTTGTATTCACTCCTGACCACGATTTCTTTGGTATAAGTATTTTCCGCAGTTTAAAGGGGCACACGTGCACAGCTTGATCAAATGACGATTTTCAAAATAATGGTCACTGATTCAAAAAAATAATGTATGCATTATATTTAAACAATCGATATACGACATGTTTAGCATATTTGTTCATTAACGGAAAACCATCATTCAAGATTGGCAAGATAATAAAGCGTTCGTACTCCTTTCCTCGGTAATCTGTAAAATACGTCGACGACTAGCGGTTATGGTTCGCCTTTATATGATAAAGGCCGCGTAGCGCAGTGAAAGCGCATAAGCTTAAGATTTCACATGTCCCGGGTTCGAATTATGAAAAGTGCACTATTTTTAATTCGATGTTCTTCTTTTATTGTAATCAATTAAGAATTAACATTATATATTTGTTAGTAAACATTTTTAATAAAAATTAAAAAAAGAAGAAAATCTGTGAACACGTCCATTTTAAATGTGATGGCGAATATACATGACGCACCCTGTGGTTTGGTAAATGGTAGTTGGCACTATATTGGATTTAACTCTCTTTATCAGCGGCTCATTCAAACAAAGTGAAACACATGTTGCATCAGTGGGAGATAAATCGTACCTTCAATATGGGTCTTTATCGATGAAAAGGGACCAAACAAGAACAGACATGACACATGGAATCAGTAACACCTACGGGAAAAGCATGTAAAGCAATTAATATTTTATTAACTAAATGTCATGACTATGATTTAAAGCGCAAAATACTATGTCAACTATTTGACGCATTTGTTAGTTCCTTTTAAACTATGCTTCGAAAGTTTGGGGTTATTCTCAATCTAAGGAATTAGAAAGAATCCATTTGATATTGCGTAAACGATTTTTAAAGCTTAAACTTTACACATGTAATGCATGTGTATATGGTGATCTGGGTAGATATCCCATGTTTATACATAGGTATGTCCGTGTAATTAAATATTGGTTTAAGAAAGGTAGATCTTAAAGTATCATAATTAAAACCATATATAACATGGCCGTTTAAGATTGTCACAAAGGTTGTCACAATGGGATGTTTCATTAAAAAAAATGCTTGATGACTATGTTTTTAGTAATGCATTTGAGGATATAAATACTATTTTAATTGAGATTTAAATATTTATACAGGAATTTAAACGTAGAGTATATGAAAACTTTACACAGTACTGGTATAGGGACTGGTATAGAACGGTAAATAATAGTTAAATGTTAGATGTTTTTCGAAATTTTAAAATCGATTTTGAATATGAGTCCTACTTAGACATTCTACCAAGAATTTTGAGGTACCTTTTCAATAGATTGAGATTATCAGCCAACCTCATACCATATTCAAACCGGTCGTTATGCAAGAGATATTTCTAGAAACCAAAGATACTGCGTGTGTTGCCATTCGACCGATATTGAAGATGAAATTCATTTTATGTGCATTTGCCCGGCGGTTAGAAACATTAGAAAATCAAAGTACTGGCAGTACTGGTGTAACGATGCTTTTGAAGAGGATGGATATAAAAGCATCAATTTAAGTTCATCTACATTACCACAATTGTGTGGGTACGAAAATGTGGGTACCAATAATAAATTGGGTACGAATAGTTTGGGTACGAAAAAATTTGGGTACGAAAGAAATGGGTATGAACAAAATTTGGGTACGAAAAAAATTAGGTACGAAAAAAATGTGGGTACGAAAATAAAATGGGTACGTAATAGAAATAGGGTATAAACAATTTTGGGTACGAAGAATGGGGGTACGGGGAAGTAGTACCCGTGGGGAACTTGACCCATTCAGCGAAACTGGTAGGCGGGTTACATTCTCGTTCAAATCTAAAAATAACTACATTTGGGGTTTTCCCGGCGTCATAGCTTTTGAAGTGCCACATGGCAGTTACGTGTCTGGTTACTGTCCCGAACCTCTCGATAAATTTATAAGAGGACGGGAACCCAGCTGCTTTTACCTTTATCAATGATGATCAGCGAGGTATGCCGATTGAGAAAATTTAGCTAACTCAATCCGACTGGCTCGGTGTTTTACATAGGTCGCCATTGTGAAGAATTTTTTCATGGTATGATAAAAATACAAAAAAAAACATGCTATTATAAAAGGCTATCTATGTATAAATACTGCAATCGAATAATTAAATAAAATTTATAAAAGACTGCCTTTTGTAAAAGAATCAGTTAATGTACGAACATCTATTAATAATGAAGGAATGCTTCACCCTCTTTTCTTTTTTTCTTTATTGTTGTTGTTATATTAAATTTGTGCTAACGCCTTTTTTAGCCAAGTAAATGATTTGTAAATATGTTTAAAACTTTGTTCCTATAACAATTGACAAAATGTACAGTTTCATTATGTATTGTTTACGTTATACATTGTACAAGTAGAAAAAGACTGTTGTCTGTCTGTCTGTCTGTCTGTCTGCCTGCCTGTCTGTCTGTCTGTCTGTCTGTCTGTCTGTCTGTCTGTCTGTCTGTCTGTCTGTCTATCTGTCTGTCCGTCCGTCCGTCCGTCCGTCCGTCTGTCCGTCTGTCTGTCCGTCCGTCAGTCCGTCCGTCCGTCCGTCCGCCCGCCCGCCCGCTCGCCCGCCCGCCCGCCCGCCCGCCCGCCCGCCCGCCCGCCCGCCCGTCTGTCTGTCTGTCTATAAAGCTGAACGGGTTAAGCAAATATTAAAAGAATATATTTTAAACATTTTTTTTGTGTACTAGACTACGAAACCGAGATCACGCCCAATCAAATACTTTATACAGGTGCGTTTCCGCTTTGCTTATTTCCTTATATCAAATTTGTTTGAAAATTATTCTGCCAAACTATGAAAATGAAATGTATGGAAAATATTGTATCTGATATTGTCAGATTAATTGTCCTAGCATACCCCTGCAGCGTGGAGAAGTTAATATGTTCCAATAATCATGTCAATGAGATAATAATAAAGCTGTACGAGTAAACAAACTGACAAAATTGTAGTGTAGATGTGTTAATGTTTATAGACAAAATCATGCATCATCCAATACGGATCTTAAGTGTCAAAGATCTTATATGACAACTTACTAATCATAACGATGGCGAAGAATAATTTCAAACGCAAACGACGAATTTAGATACAAAGACACAGAGGAATTCTGATTAGCAGTCCATTATTATTGCATTCTTTAAATCTTCATTTCGATCTATTGTGTTTTAATATAAACCATTGGCAATATTAGCGTATTCCATTGACACCTTACGGTAACACACACATTTCAAATATATATAGAGAGTTCCTAATAATAAAAAAACGTCGTGTTCATACATTTCCTATTTTCATAGAAGTCTAACTAATATCACATAAATTTATTTATTGAATTCCCTTGTGTTCGCATACATATTCAAAGCTGATTACAGGCAAGCTTTAAGAACTTGAGCATTTGGAAGAATTCTCTTATTTTGCATTCACAAATGTACTTACCATTTTCAAATAAAAATAATAAAGCATTTTGTATTTACATAAGCATGACCTAGAGGTTACATTGTGAAATTTATTTTTATTTGTATATTACTTTGTTAAGTATCAGGAATAGCTTTATTGAGTATTTGTATAGTGGTACACTTCTAGAAAAGTGGGTAATTGATTCATCTGACATTAATTTTTTTGCATGAATCACTGTCCGACAAGCCAATTAATAAAAAAGCCTTATATGTGTTAAAACATGTGCCCCTTTGTATTTTTCAATTGTTTTGCATAATTCGAAAATAATCTATTCAATTGTTAACTCTTTAATTTCTTAACTTATTGCGTGAACGCACGAATACAAGTTTTATTCTACACAATATGTCGATTGTATTTAATAATATATTAACAATACCATTATCTTACCAATATTTCCAAATAATATTTATACTTTAAACAAATAATAAATAGTTCAAATATCGATTCAAAAAGCGTTGCTTACTACATTTATACCAGCTTATGCGTATGAACTGCTTGTATAACATAGTTTGTAAAAATCTATTTACTTGCTTGCCAATGGTGTGACTATGCTCAGCTCTTTAATGACTTGTCTTATCGATGATGATTTCAAACTTTAATAAAAAAACGCATTAATGCAACCATTTAATGTATCCCTTTATCAAAATATCTTGGACTTAAGGCTCGTCGTAAACAAAATAATCAAAATAGTTTATCGTTTTAATTTTTATTAATAACTCCTCATTGTGTATGACAAAAAGACATACGGGTAAATAAACAATGGAAATAACTCAGTCTTCTAAATAACAGTCATTCCACATAAGAGAGTTAAATCTTTTCTGTACCAATTTGCACTTGTTTCAAATTTAACAAGTTTATTTGTTCTTATTTAGCGCAATCATGTTAGGTAGATTAACATACAGGTTAGCTTTATCCAGACAGATTTCTAAAATTGCCATTCTTGCTCTTGTCTGAATAATATGAAAATGAGTTATACAAATGCAATCCAGTATATAAGGATTTTTCTGACCCGACCGTATATACATCAATATCAAATCGTGATATCATTTATTCTTCATTATCAAATTGTATGCCAATTAATAATTACATTTCCTTATTTTGATCGCTAGATTTTCCGCATAAAGTATATATATATATATATATATATATATATATATATATATATATATATATATATATATATATATATATATATATACTGACATAAGATTTCACCGCAGACAACAAATACCTATTATAAAGATATCTGACAAATGTATCGATAATGAATTGTATTTAAATAACGCAAGAATTGTGCGTTAAGTGGAACATGTTCACAAATCGGCTCTGTGGCAACGATGACCGAATCGTTTAAATACGCTGTTTTATGATTCTACACCGCTGTTATTGCATGTTGCATTAGTTGACAGATGCAAAGAAAAATCTGAGAAGTTAAAATTAAAACTTAAATTAAATTTAAATACCTTCGTTTTATGCATATCGATTACAGCTGTATCAAGATAGTTATTCATAATACGTGTTATCAATCTGTATTTCATAGTTATAACGTATTCCTTCATAAAATATCAATATGATTTTCAGCATAAGTATCACTAAACTATATTCGAAACACGTTCAACGTTGCAAGTCCTAGTATTTGCATAAATTAATCTTTAATGCATGATTCATTAGTTTATTCTTGAATCATGGTCTATGCACGAACATATTCTCGTTTACAACCGGTCGATCATATTCAGGAGTAACAGTTACTATGTTGCGTTAAAAACATCTTGATCAGTGTTCCAGTAAAAATTCAATTATCTAATCCCCCTAATCATCACTTTATCGAATGTGAGCCCCCAATCCCAATAAACGATATTTTTGTTTGTGTTGTATGAACAAGTGTTTATTTATTCTACTGATATTCATACTATCGCTTTGATCAGACAAGAGCACCGCCCTGCGGGTGCAGACCGCGCATCTATTTTTCTTTTTAAAGGTGTAGGGACCTATCTCATTTTCAATCACAAAGGAGGGAGGGGAGGAGTAGAGAGGGGTGTATAGTGTGGGGGTATGGTCATTTATTACATTATCTCCCAAAATGCAAAACATAAATGCAAAATAAAAAAATGGGGGGGGGATTCTTGGGTGGGATGGTTGGACGGTATTTCAAAATTAAATAATAATAATAAAAAATTAACCATGTTTGATAAAAACAAGAGATGTGTTTGTCAGAAAAACAATGCCCCCTATTGCGCCGCTGTGATTTTTTTACCTTTGACCTTGAAGGATGACCTTGACCTTGAACTTCCACCACTCAAATTGTGCAGCTTTATGAGAACGCCGCTTTGAAATATTTTTGTTTGACCTTTGGCCTTCAAGGATGACCGTGACCTTAAAGGATGACATTGACCTTGAACTTCCACTGACCTTTGACCTTAAAGGATGACCGTGACCTTGAAGGATGACCTTGACCTTGAACTTCAACTACTCAAAAGGTGCAGCTTCATGATAACGCCGCTTTGAAAAAAAAAAAATTTTACCTTTGACCTTGAAGAATGACCTTGACCTTGAAGAATGACCTTGACCTTGAACTTCCACAACTCATAATGTGCAGCTTCATGAGAACGGCGCTTTGAAATTTTTTATTTATTTTTTGACCTTCGACCTTGATGGATGACCTTGACCTTGAAGGATGACCTTGACCTTCAACTTCCACCACTCAAAATGTGCAGCTTCATGAGAACGCGGCTTTGAATTTTGTTATTTTTTTTTTACCTTGAAGGATGACCTTGACCTTGAACGTCCACCACTCAAAATGTGCAGTTTCATGATAAGGCCGCTTTGATTTTTTTTTTAAAGGTTTGACCTTGAAGGATGACGTTGACCTTGAAGGATAACCTTGACGTTGAGCTACCACCACTCAAAATGTGCAGCTTCATGAGAACGCCGCTTTGATTTTGTGATTTTTTTTTCCTTAAAGGATGACCTTGACCTTAAACTTCTACGACTCAAAATGTGCAGCTTGATGAGATACACATGCATGCCGAATATCAAGTTGCTATCTTCAATATTAAAAAAGTTATGGCCAATGTTTAAGTTTTTTGACGGACAGACGCCATATATTTGACATTTGACCTTGAAGGGTGACCTTGACCTTAAAGAAGTTATGGCAATTTTAGCAAAATTAAATAATTTGCCCTTGAGAGTCAAGGTCATTCAAAGGTCAAGGTAAAATTCAACTTGCCAGGTACAGTACCCTCATGACAGCATGAAAGTATTTGAAGTTTAAAAGCAATAGCCTTGATACTTTAGAAGTAAAGATGATCTAAACACAAAATGTAACCATATATTCAAAGTTACTAAGTCAAAAAAGGGCCATAATTCCGTAAAAATGACAACCACAGTTATGCAACTTGTCCTTTACTGACCCCTTATGATAGTTTGCGAGTGTTCCAAGTATGAAAGCAATATCTATGATACTTTAGGGGTAAAGTGGACCAAAACACAAAACTTAACCAAATTTTCAAGTATAAAGGGCCCATAATTCCGTCAAAATGCCAGTCAGAGTTGCATAACTTTGCCTGCACAGTCCACTTACGATAGTTAGAAAGTGTTGCAAGGATGAAAGCAATAGCTTTGATACTTTAGGAAAAAAGAGGAACTAAACACAAAACTTAACAAAATTTTCAATTTTCTAAGTATAAAAAGGGCACATAATTCTGTCAAAATGCCAGTCAGAGTTACATAACTTTGCCTGCACAGTCCCCTTATGATAGTTAGTAAGTGTTGCAAGTATGAAAGTATGAAAGCAATATCTTTGATACTTAAGGAATAAAATGGAACTAAAAACAAAACTTAACTAAAATTTTCAATTTTCTAAGTATAAAAAGGGCACATAATTCTGTCAAAATGCAAGCCAGAGTTATCTAACTTTGCCTGCCCAGTCCCCTCATGATAGTTAGTAAGTGTACCAAGTTTGAATCCAATAGCATTGATGTTTTATGAGAAAAGTGGACCTAAACGCAAAACTTACCCGGACGCCGACGCCGACACCGACGCCGACACCGACGCCGACGCCAAGGTGATGACAATAGCTCATAATTGTTTTTCAAAAATAGATGAGCTAATAAAAACGATGCAAGTACGATTAAAGATAGTCCAAACATTTGTTATGTATGCTGATATTATCACGTGCTCAAAGGAACAATTCCGTTAGAATGTATAATAATTGATAGTTATTAATGAGCATATTATGGATAGATTCAGCATTTGTTTTTCCTGATTTAATTCAGAAACACAAAGATAAATTGTTAAATGGATGATTCTGCTTTGCGACTTACGGGTTCAGAGATGGATCCTAAGTCGAGTGGCGTGTTTGTGATCTTTCCAAAAAAAACCATCAAAAGACTGGTTCTGTTCAAGAACAAACTCCAGAGCGTCACTTATTTAAGCATTATTGAAGCGAAACATGATCAGATTTAATAAAAAAAAGAATAACAGTTTGTTTGTTGTTCTTAAAATCATGTTTATACGTGTGGTTGAATTGCTTTGTGTATATTGTGTTGGTGTTGTTTTTATGTATAATTTCTCGTGTTATTTTTTAACTTATTTCCATGATTTGGACTTGTGTTTGTAAGTTTGAATAAGTTTGATATATTGTTTAACTAAATAGATATTAGGCTGGGAAAATAGCGTTATGATACATGTATAAGTATAAATGTTATCAAGATATGTTAGTTACTCATTAAATGTTTTGAAAACAGTCTATCTAAGCATCTTTACATAAACATACATTGATTTGTTTGTACATATGTTTGTTCACGTTTTCTGTACCTCTATGAATGACATGGTCTATATTCACCAACTCGTTCTTAGACTAATGTATAAAGAATGGAATTCGACCCAAGAAATCGTACGTTAGAGTTTTAATAGATGCCTGCAATAAATGATGCTTATCTCATAAGCACACTGTTCTATATGAAGAATGGTGTACATGTGTCAAATATTAATTTAGACTCAACAGTAAAGAATATTTTGAACAATAAGTTTTTTAGAATTTTCTTTATTCTTACACTTGATTCTAACTATTGGCTGGTTAATAGAAGCCCTGTTTAGTGTATTTGCTTTCATTCTTAGTATCCCATGGTATGATGAGCCTGATGTGAAACTAAGAACCACCTTTTCAAACGCGTAACACAGTTATCAAAACCGATTACAATGACAATTTGAGCCCTATTACACATGTACATTGCGATTCATCCAGTAAAATCAATAAATATGATTGACTTTATGGTTTGGAACCTTTATAGCTCACGGTGAATCTGTAACGTCTTAGCAATGTGTATCACATTAAATTGTTAATTCGCATACATTGCTATTACCTATCGTGAAATTAATACTAGTTGACCATCAAACTTGCAGAGTAATGATATCATCACATTAAAAAATCAATTAAATGCAATTATTAAACATACCTTTTTTCAATTAATGAATTTATTCTTTGCTTATTTTTCTCGGACTGGTGCGAGTAAAATACTTAAATACATGTATAGTATACATGTATAATATACTTATATTAGTAAAGCACATTAATGTGTGCAAAATACACCCCTACCATCCTTTTTTCTTACGCGTGTTTTTACGTTAATTTACCATTCAATATAAGGCTGATTTTGTCATGTAGATCAATCCAATCAAATGTAAACGAAACATAACATTTGTACTTCTAAAATCTGAATTTCTTATTCATAATTAAAGCAGAGAAAATGTTGTCTTTATTCTAAACAATGCAGAGTTTTTTCGTTATGAACTTTTCATTAATTGACCTTTTAATATCATTTTTAAAACCAATAAAACGACATTTTTGCAACATATTTATGGAGCAAATTCTTTGTTTGACGTGGTCCGTGTATACCTTATTGTTCATAGTTAAGTATATCATTTATATGGTAAGTTTTTTTTATCGATAATTGTGAACAAATGAATCAGCTCTAGAGGATTCTGGCATTCATGCTTCTTGACTTAAAGAACATCATGATAATGAGCGTCTGAAGAAACAAGGACTAGAGTTTTGCAAATGTTCGGACAGAATTTGTTCAAAGAATGTCAACATTCACTACTAGAGTTGCTTAAAAACATACAGTACACATATGTTTAAAAATCAATGTGAGACAGACTCCCAGTATAGTCGCAGTGTGTCAATGTCCCAGAGGAGCTTTGCAATTAATGGGAAGAAAAAGAAAGCTTCACATTTTTTAGGCATATGCAGACAGGGAAACAGTATGTTCAACGCACTGACATATGTTATCCAGTGTGGTCAGTTTCCGACAAGTGCGAGCCAGAAAACTGGGCCAACCCAAAGTAAGTCGATACTGGCCTTTTTGCCATTGCGTATTTGTCAATGAAAAAAAGCATAACTAATTTAGATATAATACATGTTATTAAGAAATTTAAAACAAATTATGCTGCAGTAAACGATTAGGTATATGCAAATCTTTCACAACAGATGAAAATGTATTGCTCAATCTCATATTTCTGGGGATATTAACAGAAGGAAACCAAACCATATACTATATTGTTAGATTGTAATACCAGTATTTAACGCATGTTTTTAGGCATAACCATTTAATTAGGATAATTTCAATAATTGAAAATACATATACCATGCAAAATCATAAAACATGAACTTAAGCTGTAATGTGTTGCAGATTCACAGATGTGTGCTATCTGATGTTGTTATGTTGTGTAAGATAGATCCTGTGAAAACATTTCGTCATGTAATTTGTAAATAATACCACAGATAACACATTGTTGGATGTTAATAGTCTTCAAATTGCTCATTTTCCTCTAACATGCACTTGTATTTACAGAAAGAATACTTTCCAGGCCAGAGGAAAGAGTCTGGGTTAAAATCCCAGCAGGGGCTTCAGAGGAGATGCATTTTGGACATATGATTTTATTCAGGCTGTCAACTGATTCCTATATTCCTATATTTTCCCATATTTTTCAAAACCTAAATTTCCTATATTTTCCTAAATTTTTGACTGTTTTCCTATATTTTGTTCTGATAATTTCCTCTTTTTTTAATACTTATAAGAAGTAATACTGATTTTAGATATTTTAATTTACAGTATAACAAGCTGTCCCTCCTCTTCCAAAGCATCACCATCTTGCAGGAGTGCTGCTGTACACCATTGTGATGTCTATATGAACACCTTTGATGAAGAAAAATGCAATCATTTCAAAGGTGAGAACAAATCCTAGCAGATAAAGGTCTTTCCACAGGGATGCTCTGCTGAGGGGATATTTAATGCTCTTCCTGATCTTAGATGGAATTTAGCGGGGTTCCAATTCTTTTGAATATTGGAAATTATTTTAGGGCATTTGAAGTCTTGTATAATAATTTAGATTATTGAGATGTTTAATTGTATTTTTGTCATGTTTACCATAGCATCTTATTCTTGTTTTCATCCCCACGCTTTTCGTAGAAAGCGTGGGGATTATGTGGTTATCTCCGCCGTCTGTCCGTCCGTCCTACAGTCCATCCTTGCCACTATCTCCTTGACCTTGACCTTTCACCACTGAAAATGTGCAGCTCCATGAGATACACATGCGTGCCATGTATTTATATGCATTTTTTATCTGTTAGAGCAATTAATACATACTTTTATTGTGTTTACATACTAGAAATGTCTTCTTTTTATTTTCTTTTTTAACTGTCATAATTTTTGAACAATTGTTTTTCAAACTCAGAATTACAAGCAACTGAAGTTATACTTAAAATTATTTTCATTATTTAGATAATTTATATATGTAGCTTATGCATCTTTTGTTCATCTCAGATTGCATTATATCATTAAAACCTGTTGAAAAAATTATATTGAAAATATAGATTTTTTAAATCTGTAAATGTGCAATAAAGCCTTTTTTGGAGAAAATGATGTTCAAATTAACCCATACATGACCAGTGTCTGATCAAAATTTTATCTGATAACAACAATATCTCACCTTTGAATGTGCTTTATGGCAGAACAGAATGTGGTTTGGAAACCATATATCACAAGGGGGTGTTGATAATAACAGATAAGAATTTATGATTCCCCATCACAGGTGATTTTTGGTACTAGTAGAATAAATTGCAGAAATGTGTACCTTGTCATAATTAATATCTGTTAATATTAATCTTAGGGATAAAACTGCAAAATGATTTTTATTAAATTAATAAGATATACTTATACATATGCCCAATTCATAAATAAAAATGAATGGAATTTCCAATGAAAACGTATTTTAAATGCATCTGTGGTACTTAAAAGTCTAGCAGTTGTCATGTTATTACTTCAAGTGGTAGTTAGTTATTCATTACAGAATTATAACTGTTTAAACTCTCATTTATATTTATTATTTCATAAATTAAAGGTTATAAATATCAATTATAGTTCAGAATGGTAATTTGTGCACATCAATTCCCTTATAGATGTTTAATAAAAACAATACAGAATTTGCATTAAGCTTTATTTACAGGTATTCAAATAAATATGGTCAAATCAGCTCATGTAGTTCATCTGTATCAAAACTAATAATATTGCTTTGGTGAATCCAACCAGTAGAATGATTGTAAACTAGTTAGCATACCTGAAATAACACATGTACATTTGAATGCTATCCTGGGCAGGTAAAATGAAACATTAAATGAAGTGTTGTTATTAATTGGTTTTCCAACATATTATTAGTTATATACTTGCTGTACACAAATACAAAGTTGGTTGTACTGTGTAAAAAAGGTAATTCTGTAAAAAAAAGGCAGCATAAAGAAAATCAACCTTCACAAATTAAACTAAAATCATCTTAGTCATTTAAGTATAATTGTCCACATGTTACTAGTTTATGTTTGCTCATTTGAGTTTGTGAATGAGACAATTATTGTATTTTTAATTGTAGCTATTAATATGCATGGCTCATAAAAAGGGGATACACTCTCCTTAAGAATTTTCTCCAAACTTGTCCAAGTTCAAATACAAAATGCCTTTATAAAGACAAGAGCTCACAGATTGTGGCAATGTCGTTTTTCAAAAAGGTTGGCTCAGATTAAAAAAGAAAATAAGTATACCGGTATACCCTAATGACTCGAACCAAAAGAGTAGATTCATTAATGAGTAATAACCTTTGTCATTAGTAAAATTATAAGCATTAGAAACACAAAAACCCTGATTTTTCATTGTATTTTGGTTGTTTTTTCAATAGTATTTCAGTACTTGTATCGAATGTACATGTATGTAAAATGTGACATGCATATTGCAATTGAACAGTTAGGTGATAGCTTTTTAATCCTAAGGATGCTTGTTCAAGCCTTGTACATGTACATTTGTATAGGTTTTCCAAAAATTGATTTATACATATCAGCTGTTCAAGCCAAATATAAGACACCACCGCCACCAACATCATTATTTCAAACTAATACTTGGTCTTGCACTTCGCACGGACAATAGGTAGCAGCTGTTCAAGCCAAATATAAGACACCACGGCCACCAACATCATTATTTCAAACTAATACTTGGTCTTGCACTTCTCACGGGCAATAGGTATCAGCTGTTCATGCCACATATAAGACACTACCGCCACCAACATCATTATTTCAAACTAATACTTGGTCTTGCACTTCTCACGGGCAATACATATCAGCTGGTCAAGCCAAAGATAAGACACCACCGCCACCAACATCATTATTTCAAACAAATACTTGGTTTTGCACTTCTCACAGGCCATACATATCAGCTGTACAAGACAAAGAGAAGATACCACAAACACCAACATCATTATTTCAAACTTCATACTTAATCTTGCACTTCTCACGGGCAAAACATATAAGCTATTCAAGCCAATTATATAAGACACAACCACCACCAACATCATTATTTCAAACTAATACTTGGTCTTGCACTTCTCACTGGCAATACATATCAGCTGGTCAAGCCAATTATATAAGACACAACCACCATCAACATCATTATTTCTAACAAATACTTGGTCTTGCACTTCTCACGGGCAATACATATCAGCTGATCAAGCCAAAGATAAGACACCACCACCACCACAACCAACATAATTATTCAAACTAATACTTGGTCATCCACTTCTCACGGGCAATACATATCAGCTGTTCAAGCTAAATATAAGACATCACCGCCACCAACATCATTATTTCAAACAAATACTTGGTCTTGCACTTCTCACGGGCAATACTTATTAGCTGTTCAAGCCAAATATAAGACACCACCACCACCAACATCATTATTTCAAACTAATACTTGGTCCTACACTTCTCACTGGCAATACATATCACCTGTTTAGCCCATTTATATAAGACACTATCACCACCAACATCATTATTTCTTACAAATACTTGGTCTTGCACTTCTCATGGGCCATAAATATCAACTGGTCAAACCAAATATAAAACACACCACCAATATCATTATTTCAGACAATTACTTCGTTCTGCACTTTTCGGGGGCAATTATTATCAGCTGGTAATGCCAGTCTGTAAGTTGGTTTTGCAAATCTAAAAGGCAAATATTTGTGCAAGCCATGAAAAATATAATACATCACTACCAAGTTACCAACATCATTATTTCAGTCAATAAGTGGATCTTACATGAATCAAATGTAATTATTTATAATAATAAATGTATTACTAGCTATAGACAATACAGGACATCACCACAATTATAATTTGAAACAATATTTTGGGAAAATAAAAAATGGGAAAAAGCTAGAAATAGCCATTAGAAATATAAAACATTTCCAACATCAGCACAATTATTTCGGTTTATAACTTGACGAATGAAGAAATAACTGTAAATGTATTTCACAATAAGCCAAGATTCACTTTTTGGTTCCCATATCTTAAGTTATTTTGGGAGGATATTTTAAAATAAATTTACCAAGATAACAATTCATTATAATTAAATCTAAACACTTACATATACTTTATACCTTAAGATTTAACCATATTTTCCACATGTAAGTGTTCACAGAATTTGTGATATCTTAACATTTTAAGTATACTTGTGGTAACACTTCAGTTTAAATATATCATAAAAATTTGGGTCCGGTTGTAAGCACATTGATTTTAAACAGTGACCGTTTAAACCTGTGAGGCCATTTTACCTCAGGACCGTTTTCATTTTTACCAGTAATATTTTTTACCATTAATGTCCCGAAATAACAACAATCCGAACAGTAGTTCTTTGCATTCTTGATGTAAAATGTCATTTAGTACTTTTAATATAAACAAAACTACTACAAATTCAAATGAAATAAATGCTACTTGTATCGGACTTAAGTCTTAAGGTTTTCACGGTCTGCAGGTTTGTAATTCTCACGGGGGTAACGTGAAAAATGCAAGACTTCCGATATATCTTTAGAAATGCACGGTCTTGCAATTCTCACGCTACACCAGTTTGCTTATCAATAGTTGTCTTCATCTGCATGCCTTTATTTGTGATGTGCATGAATTTTGTTAAGTATTTTGATAGAGGAAGTATTCGTAAAGAAAACAAAACGTGTGGATTTTCCTAATAGAAATGTCGTTTGTAAGACAGGTGAACAACCAAAGCTGATAACTGATATATTCATCCTGGTTAATCACAGTTGCATTGTCCTCCGACGAAGCATATTTTATGAAAAAGAAATGATAAGTCTAAAACGGCATACCGACACAAAGGCTTATTTGAATAATAAATCCTACGTTCACAACGACCTTACTGGGTGCCGCCTAAACTTGTCGTCGATCGTCACGATTTTATTAAATAACTTCAATGTACGCGCAAGCTCTTCTTACTTTTCAATATCAAATGTATATGTATGGTTAAGGTTCCTTAATTGTATTTGGAGGACAGATTAACAAACCCGCTGCCCCTTCGTGGGCCTCAGTGTGGCAATCATGCTTGTTGACTTAAGGGACATCTTTATGATAATGAGCGTTTGAAGATCCAAGGACTAGAGTTATCCATTAAAACTGCATACACAATTGCTTATCAATAGTTCTGTATCTATCAGCCGGCCAAACAAGTGTATTTACACGTCATATGTGTCAACTATGATAATTATGTATGTTATTGGGATTTTGAGTTTATGCCAGTGTTTGTACAAGGCCAATAAGTCATAAGAATTTCGTTGAAAAATAGATACGTCTATGAGTAAGAGGTTCATGTTTGTGTATAATCAATAGCATTATGTAAGAATTACAATACTTTTTTTTCGAAGGTTCGTTTGTTGAGATTCAAAAAGTTATGCATGTTTTTTTGTAAAACCACTTAATCATAAAAATGCGTGTATCGAATAATTTCAGAGCATTTGAACGCTGCGTCGGAAATAGGTTCGATTTTTGGTTAAATTCCACACCAGAATCTTCAACAAAATGTATTTTACAATATGATCACATATAAACCAATACAAACTTTAATTCCGTACTATGCCTAGGTTTACAAACACTAACTTGCGAGACAGTTACCGGCGGTCAACTAATAATCTTATTTCATAGCGCGAGTCTCACATATATTTTTCGCCTTTAATAAGGCACAACTTTTGCCATTTATCCTTCATGTCGACAGTTCCACACAACCACTTCGCTGTCAAAATATGCCGATATGACAAATGTCTATCAATATTTAAACTTAGAAGACGACGTCGAATTGTTATCCGTAGCATGGCTGTGGGGAGTGGAGAATTAAAGGGATGCTGCTGTTCATAAATGTCAATTAAATGTGTATACGATATGTGAAACTTGTATTATTTGTATATAATATTGATATATGATATGCGAATCCGATATTGTTATGTGAACAATACACGTGAGTTATTTAAACCAATAAAACAGTTGATAATGCTTATTTTTGGAAATAAAATTTTAGTCTCATACGTCTTTTAAAAGTGAACTTAAACAGGATAAAAAAATACAATTTCAATATGTTTTAAATGATCCTTCAATGGAATGATGGACTAAGAATGGTTTATAACAGAGTTTATAAAGTTAAATTCTGGTTTGTGCGGACATGATATTTTAAACAACCATGCAGTTTTCATTCCGTGGAAAATAACACCGACTATGTAAAAACGCATTTCTTATGGTTGAGAATAACCATTAAGATTAAATGTGATTAAGATTATTTGTATCATCGTTAATAATTACATATATTTTCGATAACAAAAATGATGCTTTATCTTCATTGTACACGATGTTTGAATGTTGGAAAAGTTATTTCATCCGGGTAATTTACATAAAATGTCAAACACTGTATAATGCCGATTACGACTCTTATTGTAATAGGAAGGTTAGAGATGAAAACGTCGTCTTTTATTTTCAAATGAGACTGCGTTTGAATTAGATCGTTTTTCTGATAAAAAAGGTCAACGTAAACGCCAAAGATAAGATATCTAATTTCGTCACATCATACAGCCGCGTCTTGTCGATTGTTCCATTTTGAGATTACAAACAATTAAGAATAAAACATTTCCTATTGTGTATGCACTTTAGCAAGCATGATGGCAATCCAAATACCCTTGTTCTCATGATCTGTGCAGAAGTCGGAAACATGATGAAAAGTATAACGATATAAACATGCATCGATATTAATTGATGATGAGGGTAATCATGATAATGATGCTGATGAGGAGGAGGATTTTGAGAAGGGTGATTATGAGGATTTTTAAAAATTAGTATTGTTATTTTTATTTTGATAATTACGACGATTAAGAATGCCGCGGGAACAAAGACGACGGCAACAACAACAACGATGATGATGATAATGATGACGATGTTGATGCTGCTGGTGATGATGTCGATGGTGACAACGATGATGACGATGATGATGATGATGATGATGATGATGATGATGATGATGATGATGATGATGATGATGATGATGATGATGATGATGATGATGATGATGATGGTGGTGATGATGATGCTGATGATGATGATTATGTTAATGGTGGTGGTGGTGGTAGTGATGATGAGGAGGAGGAGGACAGAAGGAGGATGTTTATTCAAAACAAAGATTTAGTGTTATGGGTAAAAATAATAACAGTGCATAACGAACATATACAACAAAAACACAATGCGTTGGCCCTTAATGTCGCGCAAAATCCTGTGTTTAATACTATTGACAAAAATAATGTCAGTTTTCGGCAAATCATAATGTTAAGATGTTTCAAAGGACACAAAATAAATACATAGGCATCGACATTTAATTAAATTTCAAACAAATATCTTGGATATGGCCAATACCATAAATTCATTATTTCTGATAAGTTGATAACATATCTTTCCTGATAATGGCCATGTAGAACAATTGCGTAGATTGATGATAAATATTAGTTCGTAAATCCTGTAAAGGTTTTGTTCGATTAATACAAATATCATAGCACAGTAAAGTATTTTGCATTAACATTAGAAAAGCGTAAGAAAAATATTCTTATTCAAACCACAGGTGTTGGGCGCGTGGCCAAGTCACTTGAACACTATCAATTTGTCATAAAACAACATTTTTTATCATTTTGAAAATCGGCATATTTTTCTGATATGATATATATTAACGTTTATATATATATATATATATATATATATATATATATATATATATATATATATATATATATATATATATATATATATATATATATATATATCAGAAAAAAAATCAGATTTTTTTTATTTTCTGATCAGAGAACTTGATTGAGAAGAATGTTGATGAGTTGACGATATACGGTCCAAAAATGAATCATGGCTTCAGAGTTATTGATATAAAAATGCATAAGTTGACGCGTTGGTTTGGAATCGTTTTTCTATGATGCAGGTCAATTATAATTTGGAAAGTGTGAAATAAGATGTATTTGTCAATATCCAGTTTGCTTATCTGTTAACTTCTGCATGATGTACCTATAATAAAATGCATTTACCCACGGCGATACGAACCACTGAAATAAATAATTTGTCCAGGTTTATTGATTAAAGGAACCAATTGAATATCATAAAAATACATTTATTGGGGACTCGCAATATCGTGCACATGTATCAATCTTTCAGAACCGTATTGATTTATTCTAATTTTGTTTAACCAGTGTTTTATCATTAATATTTGCACGACGATGGCATTAAAATTGAATGATATCGAATGATATCGAATATGTTTAAGATTGCCGGCGATTGTTTTGGTTAAAATATTTTTATTTAATGAGAACTTATTGATAGCGTTGTCAGGGATTCTGCATTTAAAGATCCATGCTTGGTTGGACAGCATCAGATCGAAATGGCGTACGCACAATGGCACTTTTGAACGCATAGCAAGCCCGTACACAATCGCTCAAAACAACTAAGCAATAAATGAACATGATGAAAACAGAACACTTGAATAAAAATCGATTGGATAATGATGCTTTTAATAGTATCAATAATATGAGCGCATGTTCACTATATATTTGCAGCAAGCGTTTTTGAACATAAAATAAAATGTATTGTATACAAAGGAAACCATGTTCATTTAAAAAAATGTTTTAAAAATCATTAAAAACCAGATGCTTTGTTAGGGTGTATTGATGTTTTTTCGGTCTAAGGTGGCTTTGAAGTTATATCAAATCAGTAATGCTTATCGTAGGATAAATGCACTTTTTACGATGACAAATTCACTTGTAGTGTTGTAATTACCAAATGCTATCAAATCATGCATACAATTGTAGTATCTTATTTGTGAAAAGTATAATAAACAACAGCCATTTCATTTTATTAGTTCAAAACATTTTAAGTCACGAAGTAATCTTTGTTTAAAATATGTCTATCATATTCAGTTTAAAAAAATCTGTAACTCAAATGTAGCCCATAGATTAACTCCAATTACAACAAAATAATGGTTTTCATCGACCTCATGGCAAAAATATATTGATACTTTAAATACTCACCAAACTGTTGAGCGGTCACTTTGTTGATAGTCATTAGAACAGTCAACAGACATACACACATCAGAAACAATCCAAATATATTCGCCATGTTTACTTCTTTTACTATACTGCAACGTCAATACTTATGTGTAGTTGAATTATATTTCAAACTTAAAAGAATATCATGTCTACATAATGTATAACTTTTCTGATGCTGATGTATCAAAGTTGAGTCACTCTTATATATGTAGATTACTGAATATATCAGTGAGCGTGCTCAGTTTTCGTGGTGTAACAGTTTAAAATATCAGTTTATACTGTTTTGTTTAAATCCACTCACAAATGCTCCCCGAATTGTTTCAACAAAATGAACTCATACAAACTATATTAAATATGTATTATGCTGAAGTTTACACCGAATAATTGTCGCAAAAGTAATCGTTTGTCAACAATCAATCTTATCACGTAACGTTAGTCGCAAAAGATTGTTTTTGCATTCACAACATAGCGCATCTTTTGCCATCAGTCCTGTATTTCAGACGTTCTACACAACATGTTTATGACAAGACAAATGTCTATCAACGATTTTATCCCAGATTGACGGCGTCCCGTGATCAAGTCGTTATCAGTGGAGAACAGAGGTTAAAGGGGCATATTGGTACATTTAATAGTAAAAACAAAACTTGAATATCCTAAGAACGGTGTGTACACTTTGTGTTTAATATTATTTGTATTTATCTGAAACAGATATATTTACCATGAACGTTTCACTTATGTTTAACAATACATATGCATTATCGTATCTGGTAGAACATTAAATCATAATTTGTTTGATCTTGCATCTGTGCAGATGACAATGTGGAACGTTTGACATTTTCAATATGCGAATAGAGTCGAATTCACGTAAAAAATTATTTGCCTATTAAAATAACGCTACACGAACACATAAAAGAGATTTAACAATTTTTAAGGCAATATAGTGTATGTACACAGTATTACCATTGTATCTCGAACATGGGATGGAAGAGTAACTTGATAATCTTTCAGACCTAAATAAAGCTTTTTTTCTAAAAATAGTGACGGTTGGCCATCAAGTGGATACGTATTTACCCACTTGTTTATATTTTAAACTAAGTGAAAATAACTCTTTTTCATGAACATGTTTTTGTGGTATATATTATTGTGTTATATTTGGCAGATTGAACAATTTGTTGCAAAACTGCGAATCAAAGAGCAAGTTATATATGAAAATCACAAACAAATCCATGCAGCGTAGTGATTTAAGCAATATTAACTAAAGTTTTTCAAGACCTTTGAACAAATACCGTATAAAACGTCGGAATTGCCCTATAAAGAATTTACAAAATATAATACTAGACGTGCTATTATAACAATTTAATAAATGATGTAATTGTCATAAAATGATCATCCGATCATTAAACAATTTTGTATCATGTGCAGAAATAAATGTACAATAGCCATTCTATAAATTTGTTGAAACATTTAAGAAAAAAAAACAATATTCAACTATGACTTTCATTTTTGAGGTTTGAAGAAGTGTCAGCATCAACGGTCCTTCCTCATTTTTCAGGAACGATATCTTCCTTTCATGTTATCCTTACAAGTGAACATTTCGAACACAAGTATTACTATCAGTGTTTTTGATAAGATAAATGCAGTAAGAGTCACGAGTCGGGATAGCCGGAGCATTTAACATTTGCAGATGTAAGCATGATTGTACTGTAATCGGGGTGTAACATAATACTTAATATGTCCATCATTTTTCTTTCTGAATTAAGGACGTACAATATAGTTTTTCGTTATGTATTCATTCATATGTATTATTCTTGATGATTAGTTTGTGCATATAGGATATTATTTGTTGTTAGGTTTATTTTTGGTTATCTGCATTGAAAGGCTCATTTATTAAAAAATGCCATGGTTTGTTTTATTGCATATACGTTTCATGTTTGGTATTATGTGTAGTATAAATGTAATTTTATTACACCATACCATATATTGCATATATCACACTGTAAGATCCTTGATGTTCATCATTATATTTTAATATTTCAACAGAAAGTGTCAATTATGGATATCCTACAAAACAAAGAGCAACATGTACGGGTTCGATACTGTCTGGCTATGTTTTAAATCAGGTTTTTTCCATACGAAATCAAAATGTATGAATCCACAAAACAGCTTCACCATTAATCATCGTAAAATGGCCTAAATTTAAACACAAATTTGTCTTCACGAATTAACATGATTTGTTTCATATCTTTAAATTTAGTGGGTTTGCGCATGATTAAAGATGTATTAAACTTGATAAACAAAAAATTGTACTTTGCGGACATATTAATAAAGTTGTTGCGATATCGTTTGAAACGGTTACCAACGTGAATGACAAAAAAAATTTACTTGAATAGTGGATATGCGATCACAAAAACCTCACTGTGTGCCCCATAAATTGTTTGTCATCACTTATTTCGTGTTTATGCAATCTATTTAAAGCACGTACAACTCTTCATATGTTCCACATCAAAATCAGTCTATATCAGCGAAAAGGTATTCGATGACATTATCTTCATATTTGGAAATAATGAAATACGGCTTTTGAAACAAATATATCGTAATAAGTTGAACATAAGTTGCATAAGGCATAGCAAAGCCGATGGTCAAAACGATGGGCACCACACTATCGAGACAACAACGTATGAAACTCAACGCCGCGTTCAAACCAGAACGTTTTAAAGCCGGTTTTATACCAAAGATAATATTATAAACTGAAAACAATGCAACTCAGAATTTTTATTTTTATTTAAATTTTTGTCACAAAGTAAATACACGTAGCATGGATCAAATCACGTACACACAGCATATTCGTGTAGTAGTTTAATATTTTCGTTCAAATATGGTCCGTTTATGGTAAATGTGTAATTTGTGAGTGTATATTATCTCTACATAAAATAGCAGATGCTTTGATTTTTATAATTGGTGTACATGTTTTTGTTTTTATGCAAACATACTCATGTACCTTAATAGAGCACCAAACATACTTCCTAAATATGCACATGAAAATATTTTTCATTTTGTTGCGAAAACGTTATAATCTCATACACAAATTAACATTTCAAGTTAAAGGGCCTTTTCACGTTTCGGTAAATTGACAAAATTTAAAAAAAAGTTGTTTCAGATCCGCAAAGTTTCGCTTTAGTTATGATATTTGTGAGCAAAACAGTAATACTGAACATTTACCATGCTCTAAAATATCCTTTATACGCATCTTTTTACGATTTAAAAACCTAAACATTATAAAGCGTTGCAACGCGAAGCGATTGAATAATTTGGAGAGTTATGTTGTTGTCGTTAAATTTTGTGAAACTACGAGGATTGCTGATATAGTGTATAAACTATATCACTCATTGTATAAGTACGGATGGCCGAGTGGTCTAAGCGCTAGACTTTTACTCCAGGGGTCAGTGGTTCAACCGCAGTTGAGGGTTACTTTTTTTTTTCGTTAATTGTATTCTTTTTTTTACTGGAGCTTTTAGATCAAATGTTTACATTTGTGAATATAAAGCATTTAACAACAAACTTCAATACATGCCAAAATCTGTGAAAATGCCCCTTTAAATCTTTTGAAACAACATATGTTATAAGCTTCCTGAAAGTATATACAACATATATCTTATCTAAAAATTAATCATTAATATGTATTAATTCTTTTTATGGCAAATGACATAATTTACTCACGGATGTTTTCACCTTTCGCCATTTCGACAGTTATTAGATCAGTCAACCCACAAACAAGTAGGAGAAACAATCCGAGTTCGTTCGCCATAACTTCTTTCACGGTTCCTGTTACGTCAATAATTGTTCTTGCAAACTACTTTATCCAACTGAACATAATATCATTTTTATAAACGTTTTACTGGTTTGATTATAAAGTTCCATTGTTTTGCCATTCTAAGTATATTTATACATATTTATCTTTGTTTGATGGTTTGGTTCGTTTAGTAGTTTATGTTTTGTCTGCGTTATATTTAACAACTTAATTCAAATTAAAAAAATAATGTAGTGAATAACTTCAGAACATTTCAACGGTTCGAAAAACAAGTTCGATTGTAATTTCATTTCCATTTTCCATTTTAACACATTTTTGATCAGTCACTCTTGCATCAATTTATCATAATCGCTACGCGTGTGTCGATACGACAACTGTCTGTCTTTCAAAGATTTGCACTCAGATGAGGGCGTCACGTGATGGAGTCGTTATCATTTCAATTGGGGCGCTTTATTTATGATAAAAATGGTGTTCATGTTTCATATTCAACCGACATCGAGCAATTATGTTGAGCATACAGTTGTTGACATGGATATTTTAAATAGTTAATGTATTTGTTCATTGCAAGTTTTAAATCATGTTCAAGTTGCACTTTAAACATACGAATCCATTTCAAGCTGTATTAAACTTTAACTTCAAATAAATCATACATGCTGACATATTAAGTTTCATTAAATGTAAGCATTACTTAAACGCTTTGTAGAAACAGAAAACTTATGGATATATATATTTAAGACAAAATTATTTATCTACCAACAATTATCTCTTGTTGATAAAGTTGCTGATTTGAATTTGATGGGATGTTCACAGTATCATTAAGATAATCTATCAGGACCAAATCAGGCTTTATTCCGATGCGCGATTAGATTTCAATTTTCAGGGAAAGTAAGCAATTTTTGAAAACTTAACTGTAGCAGACATATTAAATATATAAAGTTTGTTCTGATCCTGAGTTTGAAATTGCTTCTTGAATATTACAATATTGTTGGATTAACCAACTTAACTGACTTAAGCGTTTGAACCAAGTGAGCGAAAATAAATAATCTTAAACGAATATGGATCGTCATGGGGTTCGACAAATAACAGCTTAATAAAGAAAATAGAAAACACAAGCTCATGCGCGCTGATCCTTGATGGACAAGAATAATCCTTTTTTATTTGACGCACGCAATCACCTTGTATTTTACACGTTTATTTGCACCTCGGTGTGCTCACGTAGCATTGACCCTAATCAGCGATGATCAATTTATAGCGTAAACATAATTATGTCAGCTGAGGGAAAAATATCGATACAAATATTTACTGGCGGATAAGTTAGAGTAATGCCTCAAGAAAGGGGCAAGACATTCCTTCAACTAGGCCCTGAACAAATGTGACAATATCAAACCCAAACAATGCGACGAAACTTAAGATTGCTTTACATTTTGGCGAATTCGACTGTACATACATTTTCGATTTCAGAATTAAATATCTGGCTTATTTCGCATTATTCGACACATGTTCTTCTTAACTTTTATTTTTATTTATATTGAAATATACGTCTTATAAACAAATTATATATATATATATATATATATATATATATATATATATATATATATATATATATATATATATATTTATAAACTAATAAATAATTGACAAAATCGTATAATCTCGCTTTAAAATGAACAAATTGAGAAATAAATTTACGATATAAATGAAAGAATGATACAAAAAAATGCTTTTTTTCATTTAACCAAATTGAAAGGAGAAATAGTTCATATGTCGCAAAAACAAGACTCAATAAATTTTGCCGATTGACGAACCAGACTCGTATGTTTTCTGGAATTCTAATAGGAACAATCTTTCTGTCTCATGCATAATTTTGTATCTGGAAAAATATCATTAACATTGTTTTGGATTGTGTTTGTATCGGGTATATGCTTTAAAACGTTCCAACAAAGAACCTTTTAACGAAATACGGCATATTTGGCCAATAAAGTTTTAATATGCTCAAAGCATGAACTTAACAAAATTTTGAAGCATGTTTGCCGTGCTTAACTATTGCGATATGAAATGTACGCGCGGTACTGTGTCGATGCATTTATTTAATATTTCTACTGAAACATGTAACATTACAACGAACAAAATACGCGCAGATAACTTGACATTAATCACAAATTAGACATCGGAGCACAGAAATCTTAAGTAAAGTTCTCACGTGCAAACTTAAGAAAGCGATAGAAAACAGAATGCGCAGCAACATAGGATTAAAACAAGATTTTCTCAACAGGGATTTAAACCAGATTTACATGTACGTGAACAGGTCTTTCAAAATGATCTTAACACATATGGAATATTGTTCCCATTTGTCGAAGTAAATCAGCAAATAAAAGGCTGATATCATTACTCCGAAACTGTATATAGTATTTGTTTTCTTACCAGAAAGCGATTCTAAGTAGCATACGATTTTTGAAATTTTCTTATAATAGGTTTGATAAAACCTGTACAAGAAAATTAATTCACACAACATAATTTAGTAATTTTATTGCATGTATACATACATTGAGTAATGAGTGTATTCGCTAGAACGTGAGGATTCCTTTAGATCATACTTTGTTCTTGCTTTTCGTTTTAATTGACATCGAAACTACCATGATCCAAACAGTTTTTACTTCATTGAAATCGGTTCACAGTAACAATTTTGAAATTATAAAATATTTACATGAGAGAATATCTATTGCATCAGGCTTTTATCTGCCAAGTATTTATTTTTAACATATACCATAAGTAAAGTAGCTAACATATATTCCCCGTTTCCTCGGTATTCAAAAATAAGCATGATTAAAAAATACATTTCTTATCAGTGAAGATTCAATAGAGTTTAATGTATAGAGTGATTGTCATTCGAAAGAAACAGTACACAAAATAGATGCATTTAATTATTTCAAATGGCATGAACTTAGGAGCCTCTATTTGCTGAGAAGCAAAAAAAAAACAATTCAAGGATTAGTCGCATGCCATCCAATTTTCGACCTACATCTTTAAAGAGTTACTCAAATGTTTTAACTTAAATGTGCTGTCGCATATCACCCACATGATACCGTCATCCATATTAAGTAAATGATATGATTTTACTTATATCGTTACTCGAATGCTACCGATTGCAACGCAAGCATATAAAGTACACAGAAAACTCGTATTATCATATGTTTGTCCTCACCGCTGAACAAAGCTAATCTGACGACAGAAATTTATCGCGTGTCAACCGATAGGCTACAACTCTGATAGACATACAAACAACCCAGACTCAAAACGGTGATAACTGGATTGCGAACTGACGAACACGATAAACCACTCACAACGTTATCTCAATTGTGGGTATGACCCTGATTAAAAGACAGCGATCGGAAGGTCGTGGGTTCGAACCACACTATGGGAGCGTGCTTTAGATTTCACCCATGCACAGAAAGTAATGGTTCTATTCCGAAGAAACGGACAAAACGCGTTTGAAATCAGCCTTAGGCTTTCTATGCAATCGAGCTAAAATAAATCGGTTTAAATGAAAGCTTAAAGGTCAAATTTTACCATAAAAGAGCTCATCTTGACTGTACCTGTATTATTCATCATGTTATTTTCAAATAACTTACCAATACTGACAACCATGAAAAGATTGTATATCATGTGTAAAATCTGTATTTTCGTCCTAGGTCATAAAACAGCTTGTCTGGGCTCTAACGTTGTTTTTCATCATGCAATTTGAAAAGAACTTTAGACCAATTACTACCATGAGGAGACTGACGACCACTTGCATAAACAGAGTTTGTGTCATTCTGTTTAGGGGAAATGTTGCAAATGATGTGTATTGCCCAATTTATTAAGTCAAGATCGCAGTCATTTTTTAGCAATTGCAAAATGCAAAATGAACCTCTTGACAACTTTCTGGAAACATAAGGCAACCGGCATCTTATTCTTAATGAGTTCTAAAAGACACTTAAAAAACCATCTGGAGTGTTAGGCATGATATATCTGTTAATTTACCGATGGTAATATATATTTCCTGACAAATCCCACCAAGCTCTGACAAACTTTAATTTGCACGTAATGTTGGAAATTGTGTCAAAATTTGGAAAATTGTCATTTTTACAATCTGTGAACAAGTTTTGCTTAATTAGTACAACACAGTACTTGCATAAATACTTGTTTTCCTCATTGCAACTCTCAAAGCAATACTTTCTCTTAATTTGATTTGTCATTAATGTTTGTATAATCTTATTTTAGATTGATGTATGAGTCATAATATTTCCTAACTATTGTTCTTTATAATGAGGTCACTTCAATGTTCACTGGTGTGCACTGGCTTCATTAACGACGGATGAGTAACTTGAGTAACAGAGTTGTGTACACACATTTTAATCGTGTTATATTACATTTTAATAAATCAGTCTTTACAGAAAACTGAATGTTCATACACTTTTGTGCCAGTCTTGACAGCTCTCTGGAAACATAAGGCAACCGGCATCTAATTCTTAATGAGTTCTAAAAGATACTTTAAACATTCTTTAAAGTAATTAGGTTGCGTTGTACTTAACGGTAAAGATTTAACATGTAGTATGGATGTGATGTCATTCCATATTTACGGCTATTTAAAAAATAGGTTCATATTCCCGATGCTTTAAGTTATTTTCTTTCTTACATACAGTCCCGAATGTTTCTATTTATGTCGTCACATTCAGATCGAACAAGATTATCTGTCGATATCAACTATTTTGAAGTCAAACAAACCATTTAAAGAATAAGTTTGTTTTAAAAACATTGTCTTAGGTGTAACTATAAACAATTATTCAGATTTAACTAGTTTTAACAGTTTAAGTTTATTTGTTCAAATATCAATAGATATCAATATGAAGTGGATTAGTTTTGATATCAATAGATATCGATATAATTTTTCAAACATAAACTTAAAAACAATAATTTTGAAAGTAACGGGATTATGTTAAATTCTTGAAATGTTTTATCTTGCTACCATAGATGTATTTATTCATCCGACTTCACACAATTATACACGATCATAGGAATGTCTCATGTTTACACGTGAACGCAATCATCATAATTTTGACTACTATCAGATCGACACTTTGTGTCGTTTTTACTCTTAACTTATGTATTTAACTCAATTATATCGAACGCTTGAGGTTTATTTAAACGTTCTCGAGTCCGTTTTCAGGGAAGCACTAGTACTTTCATTCTTTGAGGAAGATCTAAAGAAGGCCCCCCCTGTTTTGTTTTGTTAAAATAATATTAAAATGTGTTCATTCAATGTTTGCATGTTTCGTTAAGTACGAGCATAAATTATGCTTAAACTTGCAATATGAAACCTTTTATCAAATATTAGTATTGTATGATGAGTTAGTTTCTGACAATGATATTTCTCTTTTACGACCTTTAGATTACGTAAAAACTGTACTACATACGAAATGAACAACCATTTAAGCATTGAAGCACACGATTGTATTTTATTTAAGGCTTCAGCTAGTGTTGACTCTTTGTAGGCTTAACAAACTGTATCCGATTTTGCTGATGCAAGACATGGTGACTGCAATCGACACCTTAAAAGATACAAATATGAATTGTGGTATCCGTGCAAACAACATGTTTGTTTTTGCCTGCTCCGACCAATTGGACTCGCATACGAACGCTTGGTATGCTGTGAATCCATTAGCTCATGAAGCAGTTTGCCAACACCCTGATTTGATATCCTCGAGTCGTCTGCGGACGTACCTTGCAACTGTGTACCAGGTGTTGGAGATGGAAGATCGCGAGCTCGAATTGCTCTCAGGACATTTACACATCGACGTATATTCACGCAAGGCGCAATACAGGTAATACTTAATGCCACATTGCCATACATTGAAACTGACTTAAAAACACACTGAACTTTATTTCAAAGAATTTTTCAAGCCTTATTCCACAAGTTTGCATTCTGACGGTGACGAAATCGGCATGGAAAACAAACAATGACAAGACGCATATTTATTCAACAATGATGATTTGTACAAGTCTTGAAGATCACTGGTTGTATAAGCTCATTTTAAATACGTGTACTAGTTAATAGTTATTGTGACAGTTTTTTCGTGTTTGCTGTGTAATGTAAACGGGGAACAACAAAAGCAAATATCTTAAAGCGAGATTATACTATTTTTTATGTGTTAAATTGTAATATATTGATAAAATATGTCACAATATCACAAAATAGGCACGAGAAATTATACATTTAAGACGAATTTCATAAAATGCAGCAAAGGCAAATTAGCGCCCGAGCCGATTGTGACGAAGATATTTCGTAAATATTTTCCTACAATAACCGAGGCATTCGTCTTTTTATTAGGATCAGAGTTAGTGTTCGTGTGTCGTATGAATATATATCGTTGCAGGAATTTAAATTAACCGTTAAACTTATTTTAAATTCACATCGTACATGCATGATTTACATGCTGGCGAAATGGAATGTACATACATTTTCGATTTAAAAATTATATAACTGTCTTATTTCGCATCTTTCGACACATGTTCTTCTTAACTTGTATTTTAATTTTAATTGGAATATATTCATAATAAGTTTTGTACACATTTTATATAAATTCATAAATATTTGACAAAATCGTATACTCTTTAAAATATAACAATGCCAGAAGAGCGTTCTGCTATACACGATGGAAATTACATATTGTTAAACATAACAAAACATCCAAATATTGATGCTTTCTAACTGTTGTCTACAGGCAACCCGGTGCAACTGAAAATCTTGCAAAAACTCGCTTGTCTGATATGCATGGCTAAGAATGGCGAAGCACAGAATTTTGACGGAAAGAAATTGTCTCAGATTCATGTTTCAGGCAAGCTTTTGTTATATCAATTTTATTCATCTAATTTGCAGTCTAATCAATCATTTATTATGAGCACCAAACTATTTAACTCTGTTTTTAAGATTTGACTATTCTTTTACATTGATTTACTCAAGTAGTTTATACGAAATGTGTGTATCTATATAAATAATCACGATTTTTTTTCTTGTGAACTTCAAAACACAGCCAACATCAACCAAAATAATTCGATCAAGCGAAATACCTTTTTCAATTTTTATTTTTAACAAGAAGGCTTTGTGTTTACTTTCAAAAATAAACGTTTTTGCCCTTGTTTGTTTTTGCTATGATGGAACGTTCCAGAGCGATACAACATTTTCAGATATCAGATACGATACAACATTTTAACGTCAATGTTGTGTAGAAATCAATGCAAAGCAATGCCATGCTTAATCTCAAATACGCTACAATATTCCAACATGAAACTTAATGGGTGTGTAGATGTAAATGAGGAGATTCGCAATGCGTAAAAAAAATTGCACTAAACTTATTTTATTTTATTATTTTTATGACTTAACCGTATATTAAGGGATTTGCACTCATTCGTAAATGTATTTGGCGGGGGATATTAATTCAACGAATTGTTTCAAATAGCAATCAAAAGTACACAACTATTCTTAAGAAATGTGTTACAAGCTTACATAAAAATGTAGCCTAAATGTATAACATACATAAAAGTAGCATATTATTGTGTACACCATCCTTATTAAAATAGTAAAGCGAATCAATGAAATTAGCGTCTTAAGCGAATCGTTCTTAAAACAGAATGACTATTCCAGAAACCAGGTTTACTTACTTATTCGTTTACTACATTTAATCTGCATTTAAGATATACAGCAAACCGATTCTCACCTAGTAAGCCAGTATAAACCAGGTACCTAGTCGTTGCTACAAACGCTGCATTTATTACTAAGAACCAGAAAGCCAAAATCAATACAATTGCAAAAAATCAAGCCGTAGTACTCAATAACTGGGGCAATAATAAAAGATTCGTCATTTTCTGAAAACAGGTCATGAATACATTCATATTAGGAATCCATTATTTATAAGAATCCAGCGAGTAACAAGGACCTGTTGTTAAACAGGGCACATATATTTTCATGGAACCAGTACCCGATAAGGAACCAATAATTGCCAGACAGTACCTAACTTCGTAAAAAACACGGTAGTTTCAGTAAACGTTACCGATTCATTACAAAGGAGCAAGTCTGCTAAGGCATTGCCAAGCACCCAATTATCCCCAAGGATCCGGTCAGTACCACAAATGATGTCAGAAAAGGTCAGGTCAGGACTCATCCTTTGCAAAGGAAACGGTCAAAACTGCATTTATTTAACGTTAAATACTTTTTTAAGGACATGAAAGGTGTTGCTTGGTCATATGGGTTAATAGAACAAATCATGATGAATTTACTTTATCATAGTTTAATAAATGCATTTGTCTCCAATGTTTGAGACAAACGTTTGAATGATATTTGAGCTTTTGTTTCGATTCTCATTCTATAATAGGAGTACAAATGTATATTGCTTTGCACGTGTTAATCGATCAATAGGTAGGTTCCCAAAATGAGAAGGCTTATCGATTTTGAGGTCAACATGTCAAAGGTAAAGGCCAAAGGAGTGTGTATCATAAATTGGTTTTCGCACAATATCTAGAGAACGCTTATATATGATCATCACAATTGCTGGCCCCTTTACAGGAAAACACGATGACCACCGATGAAAATTGCTTCCGAACAATTTCTACAAAATTCTTAGAACCATTTTACCAAGTGTGCTTGTAAGCTTGACGGGCCATCACGTTTTTGAAATCAATTGTTCAAAGATCGATGGCGCCCAGTCATACATGTATTATCCCTGTGACATGTGTTTTTATTTTTTGCAATACATAAACTGATTACATGGTGAAAATATATTTTTGTAGCTTGAAATAAAATATGCTCAATTACATTTTGATATTATAAAACAGAGGGCGTGGCGGGATTGGAGCAGGCAATTGCTGCGCTATTCTCTTGAGTTCCAACTGTAGCGCTGAACATAGATTTGAAAAAGAGCTCAAAAATGCAGGTGCTTTTTGAGCTCTTTAGAGTATGATTTAAAAGTGATGGGCTTTTTTTAAAGAAATATTGTTATTGATAAATGTGTTTTTCTGGTACAAAGTTGTATCATTAAATAGGTACACAAGCTAATAACATGATCAACCGGCGTCTTTTATCGGGACAGCTCGCTCTGTAGGTACGGCGCTTGACTACACATACGTGGCTCGAAGCTCGGCCCGGTCACAACATGTATGGGGATAGGTATCCCAGCCTTTTTTTCTTCGTGACTTTGTAATAAAAAGTCACTTTCGGTGAAAATTCAAATTAAGTACACACTAAGTACAGCGCAGAACAGTTTAATGTCAGCATTTAGTTTATTTATTAAACACACTTGTGAAACATATTGTTAAAGTGGTTACTTAGATTGGTTCTATCCATTATCGAAAACATGATTGCTATATTAACAGCAACAAATTTTAAACCAATATTTTAATGATCATGAAGCGAAATACACTTCGGACAACAGACTTATACGACATTAAATTGTAGTATGCTATTAATGCCCAGCATTCAACGTCATTGAAAACATAGCCAATTATAAATATACAAAGTAGGAGTGACTGTCGCTGAATCAGCAACTCAATGCAAACAATTGCGAGTGTTAAATGGAGTTATACAGTTGAGGTTAACATTAATATACACATCAAATATGACAAAATAAAACACAGTATATGCACACACTACGACGTACATTTCTACTGGGATATGCAGTGTAGTTGGTACGAATACTATATTAAAGGGACTTGTTCACAATTTTGCAACGTGATAATTTTCAAATTAAAACTAATAGATTAATCAATGAATGTTAGCAATATATTCATACAAGCACGATAACAGTATACAATCCGATAATTGTAAATAACATCGATCGATTTTGATAATCATTAATTGAAATTTGAAAAAAGCTTATATAATGCGTTTCGTTGATAAGTTCACAAATAAACGCATTACTTACAAGCGTTTAAATTGTCTGTTGGTATCAAAGGCCTGAGTGATCCAGTGTTAAAAAGTTAGCGTTTGCCTCCAAAGGTCTTTAGTTCGAATCATGGTGAATGTAAGTTGTTCTGCTCTTATATATATATTTGTATATCGGCAGATTATCGATTTTAATGCATGAGTGATCAAAGAAAATAATCTTTCTGCCACGCCATAATTTTTTGATCACGAGTGAATTCAAATCGACGTTCCACCAAAATGAACGCACTCATAAATTGTTTATTTAATGTCGTTTGCCGTTTATTAACATTCAGTAGAGGAAACTGGAGAGATCCGTATAATTAATGACGTCCAAAAAAGGTCGTCCTTTCACAGTAAATTATGGATAATGTTCACTTTTAATTTCCGGTTGAAGCAGTGCATTATTTTTTCAAATCACTGATATTTCCATATAAAACTTCAAATCGCAAAAAGCAACATTATTTTGAACTATTACATATAGTAAACACAATTAAATGAGATTTTTCAAAATAACGGAAATATGTTAACACGTCCCTCTATGAAAGCAGTCCAGAATATATACATATAGCTAATAAAGCATAAAACTAACTACTGTGATACTATTGTACAAATCAACGTTAAAAACAAAGAAAACCAAAGTGTAATGATTTAACGATGGCTTTCATAGGCGGATCCAAGGAGGGCGGACGCGGCGCCCCCCCCCCCCTAAAATATTCAAATTAAAGTCAATTTATTTTATGTTTCACACTTAAATTGATGTAAACCACCTGCTCAAACATTTTTCTTCTTTTTCGTACACAACATTTTCCACTGATCACAAACAATCGCTTAATGTCTTAATTTTAGACTTTCTGTTGCCCGGGTTTTCAAGAACTTTGCGATTCTGATGTATCCCTCTATTTGCACATTGATTCTCTTTTCGCTGCATTTTCGAGAAAAGGTTGTCAAAGCCTTCAAAATCACTTTAATCATGGAGCTTCCGGGGATCTTCGCCCCCCCCCCCCTGTACCGCCTAGCAGACCTTTGCCCTGCACCCACCAGGGGCCCCCAGCAAATCTTTCAATATCCCGCCCCCCTAACCAGAAATCCTGGATCCGCATCTGGCTTTTATAGTTGTGGTAAGAATGCAATAACTGATGCTGCGTTAGTAGTAAATCCTCTTGTCAATGATTGTATTTTCACTTAGTATAACTCTTTTGCAAGAATAATTGTATTTACATCATCTGTGTCATTTCATAAATATGCAAAATGTGTCAGTCCATTTAATAACTTTAACATTTAAATTAGTTTAACTCTATCTAATATATTGTACACTTATTATTGGGTTTGTTAGCAGAAGATTATTCGATAATACCCCCAAACAATGGTAAAACAATCCAAAGTACACTATAATGTCGTTATTGCATGAATCATAAACAAATATTAATTGACTTTTCAGGCAAAAGTGACAATTACGAAATAATTTCAACAAAATGTATAACTGACCTGTCAGCAATGGTAATATTTTAACGCATTTGTTGATTATATATAAATTAAATTACAAAATGTTTAAGTGCGGATTTATCGACTTGTATCATTTATAATTCATTGTATTCGTTTCGAGTCTTTGCTCAGTAGACTGCACACACTTTCCATTTACTCAAACGTAATGTTATGTTATATTGATAACTCTTTCGATGACCTCCGTGATTTAATGGGCAGACGGTATGTAACAGTGTCTCTTTTGTAAATGATTACATTCATATCACGTAATCCTAGAAAAGGTATATGAACCGCAAACATTAAACCTGATGAAGCCCTTATCCGTTCAAAATGGTAATACTACTAATGCTAATGATAAGGTTAAGATATACATGTTTTATATAATTGGAAAACGCTAATTACCCATTTCAACGAAGAAAACTAGTATCTAATAAGGACTCTCCAGCAGCGTAGCTTTTTGGTTTAAAACTAGATGTACCGTTAAAGATGTTTGGACTTTCAGCGTCCTGTCCGTATTGATTGCTTTCATTGCTTTGATACTTGTCCACTGAAAGCTTTCTTATATAAACAAAGTGAAACACCAGTTGCATAAGCAGAAGATACTAACTTAAGAGTCCCTTTATATACGGCAAAGTGTATGTTTCTTCAAAACGGAAAATAATGATAAAAAATAAACATGTTCAAGTGGGTTGACGTCATGTGATGAATACATGCTCAAAAAGGTGTATCTTCCATGCGGTATCGACCACGCCCTAAACTTCCGTAACCAAAGCTCTCACGTGACCTTTGAACTTCTGGACTTCCGCTGCTGCGCGAAAAGCCATTCTAAAATATAATGTCTTTTATTTAATATCATTTACAAATAATTCTTTATGTATGGTTATTATTGAAAATAAAATTAATGTTGATTTAAATAGGATGAACATACGGTGTTCTCCTAGTTACGTAGGTAGCCCACGTCCGATACCCACCATTATATCATTCCCATGACCCCCACCGAAGACAAACACTGATGTTTCTACAAAGGCTTCGGACTCTATAACGTCTACGCGATCTTAAGATTTTAGCACAAAGATTCGACTTAGAATACGTTTAAACGGAATTACAGCGTACACATATATTAAGATTTATTTTGGAGACATTCATTAATGGTTTGCAGTGGAATAACAATACTTCCATTTGTAAATTTAAAATGACTCAATGACTGAATTAATTTGTATTCTAATAATTAATGTATCTATAAATTACAAAAATATGGGTAAAACACTTAACCATTCATCATGAGGTAATACATAAGGCTGCTGAAATTAGTTGTTAATAACGTAATAAGAGAAATACTTAAATATTTGTTAATTTTAAACTAGAGTTTACAACTGGTGTTGACTAGCTAAACAAATTTCTTACCAAACCACTGTCGCGTGATGCATCCGCACGGTCACGTGGTCTTCCATTATAATCAGGCTTTGGTGACAGTGGCGGGTCGTCACAGTAATCGGGTTCCGAAGAAATCCGTCCGTTTGCATTTTTTCGCGGGAATTGATTGGTTTTTACTCTCGGCAATCGCTCACCAGATTCAGGAAACACTCGAACCATGTTTTGTCTGTAATTATCAACGGGTTTCTGCGTTGGTGTCGGATCTTTATCCTTTCTCGGAGACGAGTAAAGCGGATCGGAATTTCTCGGCTGCGACATTCTCCTGGTTTCCGGTGCCATTCTCATGTCTACATGGCCGTTTATATCAGGCAGGGAGCCAGTGCGACCTTTTAAACCTGGCACATGGCCGTTACGGTCCCAGATCGGCTCGGGTTCGGCCGATTTGAACGGTCTTGTGTGAGTTGGTTCGATCGGCTTGAATGGGCCACCATAGTAGGAATTCCGCCTATCGTCACGGTCTGTTTCCCGGTCTGGTTCTCTTAAGTATATAGGAATATTGCGCACAATAATTAACAGAATGACAACTTTTTAGATGAGTAATTTTATTTCTTGCAAACTAAATATTCATTTTCGTTTATCACTGAAACGAACGAAATTTTCTTTCTTAGTTAAAACATTATTTCAATGATATAATTTCCATTTCATGACAGTTATTTTATTTGCAAGCAGAAACACAATCTAATATTGACATCACATGTATGCAAAAATGCGTTTTACGTATAATTTAATTATCGACATATTCGGTTTGATTTTATAATGCATTGTAATACTTGTTGTTTTTTTGCATCATATAAATATAATAGTATATTCCAGAAAATTTACAGCGTAAAGTTCTGATGCATTTATAAAGCGGCTACTGAAATTGTGTCCCGTCGTCACTTTACGCAATACACGCAGCGATTCGACGCGATAATTGTAAAAAAAAATCTTTGTTATATGTATGCCTTTAAAGAAGCATTAATTCGCTATTATATTATACGTATAAAAGACACACAACCTAAACAGATTATCATGTGAAGTCATAATTAACATGTGTATGTATTGCGTGCCATATTTGTTTTAAATAAATATAAGAATGTTGTAAAGATTGCTTTAAATTACGTTTGTTATATTTTTTAATTGTTAATCTATGCAATGCGTTTTTTAAAGCTGTCATTTGTTCCACGCCATGAACGATTCTATTTTAAATATCTCAAAATAAACAAGGTTTACAGAGATATCGTAATCGATACTGTAGTTTAATTATTTACGGTGATTGCCAACTCGACGTTTACAACACAAAAGACAAAACCAATCATAAAGAAATAATTCATAGAGCAATACACAGTAAATATCCAACATAATAAATGTAAGTTACTCAAGACAATCACAGAAAGTAGTAACTATATAACGTATATTTCTACGGATGTCTTTGATCGGAACTAGTGTTGAAACACAAATAAATCAATCATAAGTAAAATATTACTTCTAACATTCCAGTGTTTTTACATTGCACTAGTCTCTAAAGAATTTTGGCTCATGAACATTAACCAAAATGAAGATTTTGACCAATTACCTTAAATCATTTACCAATATCATCTACTCCGTTTATTTGTATCATGTCATATAAAAGCGCCCATTTCCTAACACCAACTGCGTAATAAGCATTAAATCATTCGTTGATTAACCGTAGAACAATTACAGAATGATATTTTCCTAACGATCATAAAATACATCTATAATCTAAGGAGGACTTTCATGCTTATTTTTTCATGACCTACCTTAAAGTTTCAATATTCGTCTAATTTCTACAAATTCGTTCGTGGAGTGTTACTAAAATATTAACTGGAGTTTTATCTCCATCATTCCTACGAAAGATATCTAATTGAATTAAATGAATAAATATGTTTAATTAAATCTTATAATTTACTTAAATATTTTGTGAAATTAGACAGTTGTTTAATTATCTATATCATTTATGGACGTTATCTTGAATCATACATTTAATGCACCTTTTATTTTTGATAGCGTTCAACAGTATTTATTAATTGAATCAACATAAACAACATTAATCATTCATGTAAACTTAAATTATTCGTTGAATTTACCTGAAGTAATTCGTTGACTTTACTTTAACTCATCCGCGGAATTATCTTGAATCATTCATGAAACTAACAGTCTCGAAAAGTGAATTAACATCATTAATACATTCTCTTATAAACCAATCACCTTACCTTAAATCATTCATGGAGTTCTGCTTTGAATCCGAGCGAAGGTAGTTCCTGCCCAACAGAGAGTTATCGAAACCGTTCCTGCGCTCCTTCTCTAGCTCCCTCAGTTTTATCCGTTCTGTATCTTGTGCCTTCTTACTCCGTAACCTGACGTGGAGGAACATCTTTCATGAATTCCGAAACAAAAATACACGTTTAAGAAAATACCTCTGAAATTCAATATTCATTCATCAGCATGTGCTTTCGTTTTGCGTAAATTGTACAAATGAAAAGAAGCAATACATTTTATGTTGCATAATAATTACACATGTAAAGGGAATGTGTTTATCGAACTCATTCAAGGTTATTATCATCTTCGTTACTTGCAACGTTTTGCTGCGAAACCTTTATTATAGGACCGCACAATCAATTCATTAGCAAAGCAAAGCATACAACAGTTTTCTTTATAAAAAATCTATTGTATTCAATCGGCACATGCGAATTACGTGTGCGGTACAAGCGTTTTGTGTTTGTATCAAACAAGTATCCAAATTACTTTTTTTCATCAAAATACAAGTTAAATTGACTTTGGTAATTATCTTTAATTCGGCGAAACGTATTGCTACTATCTAACATTCGTGATTCGTTTGTTTTTTAATTAAAGAATAACATATCGTATAGGTTAACAATTTAGTAAACATGTATTTTGTTGTGAGATCTGAACAATAAAGCGTCACTCAACAAAAACGACCGTTTTTAAAACATCTTATTAGCATAATATGGCTAACCGATATTTTCCTGACAACAACGGTAAACAAGATTTTTTGTGCCGTTCCAATGAAAATGTGTTTTTTTTAAATATATTTTAATTTGGTAAAACATTTACATTAATCTTGTCATAAATATGTGCAACACCAAAGCAGGAATATTTGATATAATGTCAGCGTGTACGTAATGCTTACAGGTTTCAAAACCAATCTCATTAAAATTATATCCAGTCTGACGTTTCTTTGCTATCCGCTGACTGGTTCTCGTCACATCGCATAAAAGGTCACAATCGGCTGATTTTTCAATTCCAAATTAAAATGTTATCTGAAAAAGTCTTTGGTGTACTTTGTGTAAACACGGTGAGGAAAACAACCTAACGCCTTTACATAACAAGCTACCGGTGTATTTCATTGGTTAAAAAATAAATTAAATTTGTTTGCAACATACCTGCACACAACAATCACGACGATCGCCAATATGAGGACGACGCTGCCAAGACTTGCGCCTGTTGCAATTAAAGCGGTGTGGCTAGCTGGAAAAATATTTATATTAGATAACACAATCGGGGTTGCTAAGATATTCTTATTCATAAGATGTTCTTAATTCGTTCGTATGTTTAACTTTAAAAGTTCTACGGTATGACATTTGTTCTACACGAATCTCGCAGCGGCAAAATAATTTACTCAGTTACTATTGCTTTAAAGTATACATTATTTTGAAACAAGAGAAATAACAATCCATACTATGCAAAACGATAAAACATATCTGTGTATTTATGTATAATCATACATTAAAATAGATTGAAACGCCCTTATGCCTTAATGGCTCAGCTCCCGAACGATCCTTGTTTAAATGTTGACAAAGGAATTTGTATTCCACTTTTTTGTTGTTATTCAGATTTTTTTAATTTAAAATGCTTTATTCGGCCAGTGTGTTTTGTACAAGGATGACATTTAAACACAAATAAAAATGAAAAATAAAATGTGTTTTACAGTAAGCATTCTAAGTACAACATGTTGTGGCAGATCCGTGTTAATTTAAACTTTTTATTTCATCATAACACTAGTAAATAAAATCAAACGAAGTTGAAATAATAATGCCTTACCAAACAGCGACAACTTAAATTAATTTCTTACATGCGTTGGAGTTGTCGTTATTTTTAACATCGACGTCTATCTCGGTTGTTGTTGAATGTGTTGCCCCGGCAGAAGATGTGGATGTCTGGCCTCCAATGGTCTGTACACTTGGTTCCGTTTTAAGAGTATAACTTGCACTTGCTGTAATGATTTTAGTTTATTTGGTGTTATTGTTACATTAATATCATAACACCTTACTTTGATTCACTTTCATGTGTGCTGTTAACGGATTCCTTACAAGTCACGTTCCACACTATAAAATCGTTAACTATTGACTTCCTTTTATTTATCTATCTGACACAGTTCAAATTAACAATTCTGATATGTATCCTTTATAAGTCTGTATTATGTGTATTGTGATTAGTACAAGCGTGTTTTACTAGCCACATTCAACAAACAATAATATATATTAATATATATATAATAAATAAATTACTTTTTAAATACACACTTTAAGGAGCAGACACAGTTTGTTTTGTTTGCAGTTCTTATTTATAGGTAATGCATATGCAGAAAAACCTTTATTAATCGCGGGTCAATATTAATGTTTCAAGAATACAATTAACTTATTAAGGGACGGTTTATAATCAATACGTACCCGACGCTGTCGCTGGTGGTGAAGTATCGGTAACACTTATAACGCTATATTTGGAATGCGTATTATCTGTATAACTGGCACTAATTACTGAAGTTGACAACGTTGACGTCGTTGGTGACGTCGTTTGGACTGACGTAAATATCGGTTCATCGTCTGCAAAGACACAATAAAATCATTTTAATGTCATACTGACGTTCACGTTGGTATTCATACAAATGAGTTTGACAATAGGACGTTATTTGATTTTCCAAGAGAAACGGATTGTTTAGGTATATCCGTGTCTATTTCAGTCTAAGTTGAATCAGTTAAATTGTTTAAAGACACACACCTTGAAATGAAAGTAAATTAAAGTATAAATAAGAAACATATTTTATAAATGCCAATTAGAATATATATGGTGGTTACAATGTAAAAATCCGTCTTTTTGCGCTTGAAAACTAAAAAAATAATCGCGTTTGTTGAAATGGACATATACGTCCAGAAATCATTCTTTCGGTTTTAATAGCGGTACCGTTTGAAAAATAACAAATTACTTGCTAACTAGGCTATATATTTAATTGTATCTATGTCAAAAAGAATATATCTGGTTGTTACAAGGTAGAAATCCGTGTTTTTTGCGCATTAAAACTTAAAAATAATCGCGTTTGTCGAAATGGACGTATACGTATAGAAATCCTTGTTTCGGTATTAAATTTCCAAAAAATTAAATAAATTGCTTCCTAACTAGGCTATTGATTTTATGAAATTTTGCACACTTTCAAATTGCATCTATATGTTTTGATTAACATGTATTTCATTTCAAGGTGTGTGGCTTTAACATAAAGCACAATTTAAGTTGAGTGTTGTTGCGTCGAAAAACAATGCAATTGGAAATAACACATACCGGTAATACACATTTGGTTATACATATATTTCTATAAATATATCAAATTTACCTGCTTTATAGCACTCGTAATGCTTATTCAAGGTTCCGTTTTCTATAACTAACGTGTTATTGACAAATTCCGGCAGACATTCGCATTGAATGTGACCCGATACGTCATTGCATTTAGTTGATCTAGTGTTGCACATCTTAGAAACATTGCATAGTGGAAGCTCTACAATAAAGTTAAACATGCATTTAGTTAGCTGCAAATTATTGAATAACTACACACATATTCCTACAGTAACGTTTTTAATATTTTCACACAATAAACACAATCATCATGTTTTTAGGGTATATTGTTTTGATACTAAATGTTTCCACCTTACTTGTTCCATGCCTTTAATGTGTGTTCGTAAGGAAAATGTCATTTTTAGTTAACATGATAATTAGTATCGATGTCAATATTTTTCTAGTGTATAATACACTAATAAGAACAAGTAAATATTCTGACAGTTTCCAAGTTAGTTTTTAAAAAGTCCAGCCTGAGCGCATTAGATTCTATTGCATTTCTTATGTAATTTCAATGCATAACAACTATTATCATTGCGGACTAAATTTACAATTAACACGATTTTCAAATATATCACAAAGCAAATAAACTAAAAATCGGAATATAATATTTTTCGTCAGCTTGAATAACATTGACATCGCAATTAACCGCCTTTAAGAGGAAAAACATCAGACGCATTACTTAAATAAAAAGAAGTCAAGCAACGGAATTGATATAACATTTAGAGCTTCTATTGTTGTATCAAGTAACATGTCGATAACTTTATTTCTCTGCTTATATATCAGTGAGACGTCATTTGTATTGCTCATTTGAAAGGCATGGATATGAAATCAAAAGTAGTAATAACAATCTACACTGTATCATTTATAGCGTGTACACAAATATAGATTGATAACTGTTCACAAAATGCCGTGTCTTATACAAAATTGTAGATGCAAAATGGGGAAGTAAACATATATGTTCTGTATAAAAATGAAATGAACATAACATTGCGGGTAACATTTTGACAGCATTTATAATGAACATACTGTTTAAAATATTTATATTCATACCTGGAAAAGCAGAAATTGGCTCGAAGCCAGCATCACTGGTTTGGTTTCTTGTTATATTTTTAAACGTCTCAACTTTCGAATCCCATGTTGTTTTGTTTTCTGGTATGCTTTTATGAAGAATGTGCTCAACGGAAACTTTGATATTATTGGGCGGATCCGATCGTCTAAAATAATTGCACATATATGCACGTGATAAACACATATACAACACTTATGGGGGACGTGATTATCATTATTGAAATTCCTTTTACTCGATATAAATTATTTTAATGTTTATTTTTAATTTTAATACTTTTATTTGTTATCTTTCTAAAAACAAACACTAACTTTCAGCAAATACCTTTTAGTTTAAAGATTAAGGAAAAGAAATCGTTCCAAATTAAAAATGCAATATATTTGACAGCATTTATATATAAATATGAATAAAAAATAATAAATATATAATAATCAAGTAGGTTATGTTGACGATTTTTATATATTCCATGTTGACAAAAAAATTACCATACAGTAATGTCTTGTTTACGCTCTATTTGTTGCTCTAGGAAGAGCTAATCGAACAAGTTAATCCATTTTTGCTGGTTATTGAAATCCTCGCTTTTCTTTGAAAATAATAGCGATATAAATTACATGCAGTTTTCATTCAGCTGCTATCATTAACATAATATTCTCTTTTTGACAGAAAAAACGTTAAATAATTTAATTAAATATGAAAGAAATATTGATAAATACGTTCCTAATTTTTATACTTATAAATGTTCATGTATGAGCATTGTTCAGTTTGGGATTAAAATTAGAATGACCAATGTATTAACGACTGAAAACAACTACATATTCTAAGAGCTTTTTTCAACAGATATGTAGCGTACCTAAGAAAATGAATGGGTATAATTTCACTCTTGTATTTGCATAATATGTCCGCACTAGTTAAAATTATAAGTCGCCTTATTTATATCGTTTAATATTATACTTATTGCAGCAACAGACGTTAACTTGAGTTAAAATATTTCAATAAAATCAATCACTATAAATTATATAAATAAACTACAGATCTTATCATCGTAATTAAAAACCGATGATGAGTTCCTTGGAATCCGGGCATTTGATTGAATTCAAACCTATTAAGTTTTCTCGATTTCACCGAAAACCCGATTCTTATTGAAACGTTTCGAGCCAATCGACTAGATGAAATCAGTACTAGGTGAAAGATTTAAAGAACGCTTCAAAAGAGGGGATCGAACCCATGACCTCCCGGTCGCTAGGCGAACGTCTAATACACAATGCCACACAGACCTCGAGACATTTACAAACGAGTAATAGTTCCGATAAAAATGTCAGCAATCTGTAATAGTCAGTATATTCTGGCCAGTTGTTGTATTCATACATTTTAGAAATGAAGTTTCCAATACTATGTTTAACTTATTGAATTCCGGCTAGTGACTGCCGATAAACGATAAATAGTCCTGGCAAACATGATCAATTGGGGACAGGCCGACAGAGAAGTTACGCTAGCTTCCCAATTTAATCGAATCACGATGATCAGTTAACCAACTCGAACTTTTCCTGGGATAGCTGGTTTACCAGTACAAAGAGCGAATGCTTATGAGAATAACTGACAAAGGCCGTACTTGAATTACATGAATAGGGGAAACGCCGTAGAAAGGATTCCTTAACCGATTCATCTACAAGTTATGATGCCGGGCCGGGAAATAAACCCGCGTTGTAATCCAGCGCTGTACCACATGAGCTAGTCAGCGCGGTATATTTAACTAATAATATTACACCTCAGAGATATTGGTCCTTCTATATCTATATGACCGGTTTCAGTCTGTAAAATGCAATAGAGGAACCTAATAGTATATGGACCGGTCACTATTTTTTGTATATGGACCGTTCGGGGTTACACACCACTGAATTTGCACTGTTTTACTGTGAAATGACGTCATTTTTAAACGAAATGACGTCATTATTCCTGCGAAATTCTTCAGTTTATCTCTTTTTAACCATAAACAATCGTACAACACTGTACAATGGTAAAGGGGAAACTCTTCGGTGTAATATAAGAAATAGTAAACTCCACTTTGGTCCCAATGGCATTATAGTGACCAGCCAGGCAGCCACAAACTGTAAATGGACCTCAGCCTACGGCCCTCAGTGGAGTTTACTATTTCTTAATTAATACAACTTAAAAAAGCAACAGTAATTACCTGTGTCTTAAACTGGTTATGTGTGGTCCATTTATCGAAAGTATTTCCACCCAGACGTTTTGTTCCGGGAACATTTTTGAGTATACTGCCATTAACTGCAACAATTTGAAACATATCGTATCAAACTCGTGAAGTTTAAATATCTCCATATATAATAAATAAGCTACCTAAGCACAAATGTATAGAAATATATATATATATATATATATATATATATATATATATATATATATATATATATATATATATATATATATATCAGAGTCTCTATAAGCCTTGTATTATTTCAACAAAAACGCTGTATTTATTTTATGCCGAAGCTTTCGACCTCACGGTCTTCATCGGCGACAATTTTTTTATATTTTAAGATGTTTCTTCATATACGGATATGACGTCGTGCATTTCCGGCGTCAAGGTCGTTTTCGCGCCTTTTCATGAATGTTTATTCCTGTACGTTGATGCCCTATGGTCGGTATGTTCTTAGTTTTGCCTTCCACATTTGCTCCATGGTCTTGTCGTACTCATGCGACCCGCGGAGTTTTTTAAGTCCCATTATTTAGAAATCATCTATGGAGTGTCGGTCTGTATAGACACATGTTCAGTTACCGGGAAACTGTGCTGTGTGCGAATACGTAACAGATTCAACAGATGTCGCTGGTCCGCCGGTCTCTCCCACAGACACGTACCTGCGACAGCGACGACAGTTGACCGCGTACACAACATTGGGTGATTTGCAATCCTCATAGTTCCTCACGCTGTACTTCCTGCCGCTGGGATCTGTGAAGTAGTCCGCCGTCATCATGTACAGGCAAATGGCGCCAGAAATGCACGACGTCATATCCGTATATAATGAAACAGCTTGAAATAAAAAATCTCTCTCATGCATTCATCGAGTTTCGTTTTATTTTGTTCCCCTTATACAATATAATTTATTTCAGAAACTGAAAATGTGATATAAGCAATATTAAGTAGGCATTGAATCACGTGTATTTGTAAAATAAAATAGGAAGTACTGGTATTTGCGAAATTTAACGCAATCAGCGATATACATCGATTTTCATGTCAGAAACAAGTGAAAACTATTTTATGTAACTATTTTAATAAAAACGTATCGATGCCACTTATTTGTTGTTCTTAACTATTAATAATAATGATTGATAAATGTCCCAAACGAAATGTTTAATATTATAAATATCACTCTTATACGTAATAACATTGGTAATTTCGGTACCGGCTTGGCGTCAGAAAGCGTGTAAAACATAAGCGAAAGTCCAGTTTTAAAGCGCTGTTCCAGTCAAATACATGTGGACAACATGTTTCTTTTTTTTCATAAAAACATGGATAAATACCATCGTAAAGGTGTTAATGTATAACTATTTTTATCTAATACCTCCATTACATGTAGCAACAGTTTAGATTTCGGTAAGCGCGCAAGTGTTTGGAAGCGTGTTTAAAGTGCCGAAATACCCGTTATACATAGCTAATGTTCTGTATAAACTAATTTTCTTTTTGCATTTGCATAATAAATAAATGACACAAACCCCTTTAACCAGTGTTATAGGGGGTGAAAAAGTCAATAAAATCATCCGGATAGTTTCATAATCCATAAGCAAGTAAAAGCAAAGAAGCCACTTTGGTGTTAGATTGTCTAAGGTTTCTAACAAATAAGCCACGTTACTAAGTGGGTGGAGGGATCATCGTTCAGGCCAGATGTCAATGAATTTATTCGAGACGTTTTCTGTTACTTTTATCTCGTTTAGATATCGATAGCAATTAAAACGTACCAATACCTCTTTAACGAGACAACCGCTAAAATACCTCTACTTAATTGTGGAAACCTACAGAAACAGTCTTAAACCTTCTTCCGATAACAAAAACCGACGAAACCCGATATTGGATTACCAACACACATAGAAATTGTGCAAATAGTTTTCAGCATGTTTCTTATTTTACTGTTTATATCACCAGTCACTACATAGGTTTTCATTGGTTTTCGCGGGTTTGCGTACGTTCAAGTACGGTAACCGTTTCGTTTGTATCCCTTGCTTTTACTGATATGTTTCAGTAAGGTGTCCGTTAATTACATTGGCGTTTGAAGGTGTTCGTGGTAAACTTTGGAAAGGTTGTCCCCTTTATTGGCTCTTTTCTATTCAAATGTAATTTTGCGATATTTAACCCACAGATGTACCTAGATTTCAAGGTGAAACAAATTAAAGCATAAAATGTAGAAAACACTATTTACCTGCAGTTGTACCGCTATCTCAAACTCATAACTGCTGATATTGCTGGTATTGTTTGTGGTAATATAGGCCGAAACAAGATACGAATAATCACCTAAAAACAGAGCCAATCACATAAACGGTGGCATAACTTTTTATACGTCATTTACCTCGACATTAGGGATTTCAGGTGATGCAACTGGAGTATAATTATCTCTATCTATATGTTCTATCTTATATATCTATATAATGTTTAGTAGTAACAATGGCAATAATTTACAATTGAACAAATAAAAAAAATGATAAAGTTGTATACATGTTAAATAGCATAATATTTGCTGACATTCAACAATTCAGTTATAATCCATTAAAACCTCAATCCATTCTAAAAGCTTAACAAACTATGCATGTACAAACCAAAACTCCCATAATGTGGCGAACTATGTTTATTATACCATATCTTAAAAGTGTTTCTCTTCGTTATTTAGTATGCACGCATTTGTAGAACGCTTCATTAGTTAAATAATATTAGCATACGTAATTGGTAATGATATCATACGTAATGACGTATGCCATAACAATTTAATTTGTACAATCTACATAATCGCCAACAGCCTGTGTATGTGTGCATAGCTATTCAGGTTGTTTCATGAGTCTATGGTAACATTTGTTTTTGATGCCAGGCTATAACAAATAAATCAGTTTTCTGACAGAATTTGGCACCCAAATACTAGAGCGAGCGTTAAAAATTAAAAACTATATTTATTCAATAATTGATTTAATAAGATGAGATCGCAAAGCGCGGAATTAAAAAAGTATCGTGTCTTATTTGTCAGACACTGCTGACAAACGCATTCAGCATATCATTTGCTGCCATTTTGTTATATTAACTTTTTTACATTCCATAATCAGTCCATGCCGTAAAATAAGCAGACTTTACCAAATGAATAGAAACAAAAACCCATCTCTGCTTAAAAAACGGATGCGGGAAAATGAAATATGGCGGTGCAATAAAAATATAAGTATTTTGATATTTTTGATATCTTTTTACGAAATCAATATGCAGCAAGTCTGACAAAAATCTTATCGTTGTGTTTTAAGTTAAATGAAATCTTTAAGAGGATTTGGTTACCTTTTGGGTCTTTTCTTTGATAGCACTTTACAACGCCTTCAATATTCGTTCGGTTTTCAAACCCTCCTAGACACTGGCATTTAACAGTGTCGTTGTTTTGTTTACATTTCGTAGAGTTGGGATCGCAATTATTCTTTAAAATCCCAAGTGTACACAGATCAGCGGGAGCTCCTGTAAAATTACGAAACAAGATAAACAAAGACATGCTTTGTTAGAAAGAGAGTATTTTTAATGAAATAAAATATTGTTTGAACGTTGAATTATTTGAATTCCCTGCTTTATACTATTCAATATTTGCGATACTAGGAAACTCATCAAGGACCCGATAGCGTTTAAATACGCCTTAGGGATTTCGATACTATCATTTGATCTTAAATAAAAAGGCTAAAACTAAAACTTAACCACTTTTGTTATTTTCCTTATCATGGTATGCTGTGAGTCATTTACCTTCTTTCTTTAATGACACAACTCCTGAAATCCCAGATGGCGTGGTTAAAAGAGCAGACTTATTGAGACTGGCTTCGAAATTATTTTTTAAAAAGCCTGCGTCGTAACTTTTGATAGTTATGACGTTGACGGTAACTGAAATAGTATCCTTTCTGCAAAAATAAGCTTTATATTAGGCGAACAAAACATAGTAATAGCTGCACATGTACGCTGCATTAACATTACTGAAAACCAACGAAAAGCAACAATAGTTTCAAAAGTATCATCAATAAAAATGAAATTCAATAAATCCAAGAAAAAAAAACAACCACATGAATATGCAAAAATAAAATTAGGACAATATCACAATAACTGACAAACGAAAACTTCAATGTTTTTTAAGATTAAATTTACAAATAAGGCATTCTTCGAAAAACACACGAAAGGTTAACATTCAAAATTAAGAAACAGTTATTTTCTAATTCTACTGTTGATGTTTTACTGTTTTCAGAGCATAACAAACGAAACCATAGTTGATATTTTACATCTTTCTTTTAAGTTTCCTTGTACTTAATAAGGAAAGAATGTCTATAAAAAGTAATTACCTATCCTCTAAATAGTGGTATCTTTCTGGTATTATTTCTACGGGGAATAATACACTGCCATTCATGGAACCATTCACGATATCTGAAAGCTGGAGAAGAGTTTGCTATAGATGCGCATTCAGCGTCACAATTTCAAAAGTTTATATCTTTCACAACCCTTTTCTCTTAGAAATTGAAAGTATTTTGTAATGATAAAAGGATGATGCAGGACGAAATGTACAAGATTTTGAATTACCTCTGTATTTATTAGATGCTCAATTTATGCTACAATTTAATTACAAATTAGGAGCGAAGTTCATAAGCATGCACGTCTTCATTTCCAGCGTAGATTTCTAAGATGTTTTTTTCGATACTTATATGCAGCGGGAACTTTAACTCCAAATAAATTTGAGCACAATTTCATGTTTAGGATATGTAAAGTCAACTGTTAAAGTAACAGTGGATGTGTTTAATTTAGAAGTTACAGTTTAGTTAAAGCCACGTGTCATGAATATAGATTTAGTACCTAACATACTTATAAATAAACTATTGTCAAGACTTTACGTCATGATTACACTTATATTGTCATTGAAAGACACGAATAACTAATGTATTATCGTACAAAAACGACACTGTCATAGAAATATCAAGGATGCAAACATACGGGTTGGGAATATCATAATTGTTTACAAAAGGTACGATACCTTGTTACTGACGTCCCAACCCTAGAACTTATTCAAGCTAGTGAGTAAAAATTCACCATAAGGAATGCTTCGTTCTAAAAATATAGCTCGCAGTAGTGTTTTTCTATAGTGAAATAAAAACACTGCCTTAACCTACAGTTTGGTGACAATATTGCAATTTGTCGAGATATTTTCTCGTTATTTAATGCACTTAACATGAGTACACACTTTACAACGCTGCGTACAATTTATCGCTAAAACCTAATATAAAATAATTATTATTTGCTCTAGCTATTATTTTCTGACAAAGTAAATTAAAAAAAAAATAATGAAAAATTCATGGATTTATTATATTAACGGAATTTACTGAGGTACATTTATTATATATATCAATGGTATAAGCAGGCGACATGAAATGAAATATGGCTTATGGTGTCCATAAATTTAGTGTTTGAAGTGACACTTTAAAAGGAAGGAATAAGTCGAGGATCTGGGTAGACATGTAACAACCATATCTGTCGTGATCTTGTATATTAGGGACAAACATGACGCAATAATAATAATGTTGAATGTGTTTTTAAAATTAACTTCTCAATTAGTTAATAGTTAAATAATACATCTATGATTACCATTTTAATAAGGCTTGATTGAATGTACTCTTCAGATTTAGCTGACTTGTACGGGTCATAGAGAATCCGTACTTCGAATTGAACCAGATACTGGAATACGTCTGGAAAAATAATGGCTCTTAGTAACTGATTATAAACAGACAAGGTGATAATTTGGTAGGAAATGGACATATCATAAGTGTTTGGTAAAATAAATCTTAAATATTAATATAACTGTATCAAACTTAAGAGTAAGGTAATATTGAATCAATGACTATTGTTAGTATAATAGCTACATCGATTTTTAGAAAGCAGGATAGTTGTTTAGTTAATGTCTGTCAGAGTTGAAATTCTTGTTTCTATGTATCAAATAAATAATCAGCCTATGTTAAAATAAATTATCAAACAAACAATTACAATTCGTAAGGACAATACCATTTCGAGTACACGTAATGTTTGCCTTAAATGATTCGTGAATATTGTTTCGTTTCAGCAATGGAACGAATGGAACAAAATTGTTATGTCTTCTTACCCCGGCATTCAATGTAACTCTCGTTGACGACATGTGCGCGTTTAGACACGTCGCACACACAATCCCAGTGTCCGTCAGTGTTATTACAAAAACCGTTGATACATTGAAAATCTTCGGTTTTGTTGCATTCGTCAATATCTATAAGAATACAGATAATTCAATTACATGAAACAGGATTGTCGATAGTTCCTTCCCCTTGCAGATATATTAACATGCTTTGAAAGAGTGATTTATTTTGTGAAAATAAGTTCGAAATGTCAAATCGATAATTAAAAACGTCCTACCGTATAAGTCATACATGGTTTGTATAATTAAAACATATTCAAGTTCTTCAAAATAAATATTAATTTTGGAAGACCAACCAGAATCGTGGGCACACGAATACAATGTCCTTTTTAAAGAATGCAAATGTTATAAATATCACTTGAAAATGACATAAAGTTGAAACACATTTCATGCAACGTTATATGCAACACTGTTAACCTTTCAAAATATTTTTTTAAACTTACACATGGAATATAGATTGTTCATGTATCAACATGCACCTGCTCATATAATTGACAATTATGTTATTGTAATATGGTAATATATTGTCCGATACATATGTTAACTAGATATACATATGTTTATTGTAGTTATCACAAGGCTCTAAATGCGCTCAAGTAAAACACACAATAACGCCTACCTATACAAGTGTAACTAATGTTATCAGATGTATTATTTTTATATCCATGGGGACAATCGCATGTAAACAAGCCATCGAAGTTTGTACAAGTTGCTTTTGTGCCGCATGAGTACGACTTGTTTGTACATTCGTCAATATCTGAAAGTAAAAACGATATTTCTGCTAAATGATCACACATCAATAAAGTGAAAAAAGGTCACACTCTGAACGTGTAATGTATAATTAAGTATGTTTCTTGTTACCTAAAGCATTACATATTCACATAAATTTAAACATACCAGTCGGGTTCGTGTGAGTAAGCATTGTTAAACAATTAATACCATATCCATTTTTACAAAGTAACAAATCAAATCTTCTTAAAAATCTCTCTCTGTTTGCTAACTTACCAACGCAAATTGTTGCAGTGAAACCTCTGTACTCTTCTCTAAATCCGGCTTTACAAGTACATTCATAACTACCGTTGAGGTTTCTACAGTCGCCATTTCGGCAGATGTATTTTTCTGAATCGCATTCGTTTATATCTGTAATAAATAACATTGTTTTAATATAAGTCAATGTCAAAAAATATGTTCAATACTTGTGATATCATCGGAGGGTCTAATCTCTGATTAACTTGAAACATGTGTCAGAATATTCGTATAGCTGTTAAATGTGTGTCTACATCGAAAATAAATGGAGGGGCTTGGAACATAAAGACACAAACAAATAGTTCGACATATTAGTTTCATTTAATTGGAAGCTGTAGTTATTCACTATATTTTGCGATTTGTTTGACTACATTTTTTTTACTTACCGATGCACGACTTTTTGATTTCATCAAATAGAAACCCACTTTCACATTTGCAAGAATAGCCCCCGTAGGTATTGCTGCAGTTTCCTTGTCCACACGGATTTCCTATGCCACATTCATCTGTATCTAAAACAAACAAAAGCAGTCTTTTTGAACGAACGTCTAGTTTTCTAATAAAAAACCTCTTCTTTATTTTTTATATGGTGAACTCAAACTTCTCTCGTCGAGTGAAACTATACTAACACGGTTATTCGTAGTGCAATTAAACCTAAACAATAACACCAATTAATATACAATAGTAAGATATTTTAATAAATAAGATTACGAAACAATGCAAACCAATCTAGACCATCCATCTCAAGTTTCTGTTTTATAAAATAATTTACCGCAAGAGAAAAAGTCAATCTAAATAAATTACCCGTGCACGTGGATGAATGGTTTGAACCTTCCAAATGATAGCCATGTGCACAATCGCAGGACCAAACTGAGTTGTTGCATGACTTGTTTCCGTTTGAACAAGTGAATTCTTTAAAAGCCTCGGATACACAATTGTAATAAGCCTCGTCTGTACATGTAAAGTATTAAATAGGACGCACATGTATGCTTATCTATCTCATTGTCACTTAAAGGAATACTTAGATTGAATTAAGCAATAAATCTAATCACCTGCAAACGTTAATGGACAAACAATAATAGCGCTGTATATTTAGTGCAAAATATACTTCACGTTTGTCTTATCAAAAACATGTTATAAATTACTTTTTATAATGTACTCTCATCAATAGTTAACATCTTTTATTAATACTGAGCATTCTCTGTTTAAGTATAAAAGCTTCATTATACATCTTAAATACATTTTTTTGTGTAAACCTTATAGTTAAATATCAGCACTGTGCATATTTATTTATACTTATATATTTAGTGAATACATTTCTTTCCTGTAGCATGTTTATAAATAACCTTTACCTCTATTGTATACTGAGCATATGTCCCAATAGACAAAAGCGTATCTTTCATACCTGAACATTCTTTGTAGGTATCGCTCACGTTAAGGAGTTTCGTATAAGGAGGACACGAACACGTCCAGTTGCTTTCCAAGTTCTGGCACGTGCCTCCGCCAGAGCAAGTGTATTCATGCGAATTGCACTCATTGACGTCTGTATAAAGAAGCATGCCATTTACATTGTGTTATATGAATGCTGAAATAATCCGTTTTTTCTTAACAGTCAAATAATAAATAATTTAAAGGCGGTTGAATTGGTGAAATTTATATTCTTAAAAGACTTAAATGATTCCTCGATAACGTATCAAAAACCATATATTACATTTTTGCAATATGTTTTGGCTATCTTATTTTGCAATGCTCGTCACACTAATCTTAATGTCGCAGGTTCGAGTACCAACATTAAAACGTTATGGGTTTTTTTAATCCACAAGTTTTGTTTTTGTTTGTATTTTTCGTGAAAATTCTATTGTTTATATGTATACAAGTGTATTGGATTTTGTTTAGCTTTACTCCTTGCTATCTTTTTTTCCATAAGTACCCAAGGCAAAATTGATGACAAATAATTCAAATATTTCTATTATCGTTTTTTGCATTAGTTGCTGTTCAGCTACTTTTCATAATTTAATTATGAAGCTCAATAGCCATTCGTTTTTAATAATCAATATTACAATTGAATACATAATTCGTTATTGGAACCAGACGCGTCTTTTTGAACCGATTTTTTCTTTTCAATTTAAACCACTCGGCCACTGCAATAGTGAATCGTGTAACAATTAATAAACATGTCGTACATGCTAAGTTATCGCCGTAAATGGAGAAATACAGCAAGGTGTACTGTTTCAAATTAAAAAACTTATATATTCAACCAAATAACATAATTTGACAGCTGTTTAACGATTAACTATGTCTGCTGGTTGATATTCTAAATCATATTTATGTCCCGTTGTTCACTCACACATGAAATATGTTAGTTTTCGGCTTAACTGACTAAGGTCACAGATCAGGTCTTTCCATGAATTAATAACAATAGGATCGTTTCTGGTTAGGTAAGGTTACGTCAGTTTTCTTAGTTTATTCGACTAAAATGGGGTCCGAGATGTTTTGTTAGCGGTGACCGAACAACTGGTGCTCGAAAATTGTCGAACTGTTAATTGGCCAAAGTGTTTTTTGTAAAACAGCAATCTTAATGTTTATGTCAACGCCGTTTTGCATTTTTTAAAAGAATACACATTGTTTACAATCGTGCTTGTAATAGTAATACAAAATGAGATTAAACCTTATTGTGTGCAAAATAACATGTCTTGGGTTGAATGTCCATATATGGGTATTGCTTTTTTCAACAAAAACTTCGTTGACAATACTTAAATGTTTCAATTGTTTAAAATAAAGCATATTTATTGAAATTAAAGCAGCAATATATTCTATTAACGGTATTCGGTATATGTAAGCGTTAGATTTGTATCGATATATTATAAACACAATTTATAAACTGTTTTTCACTATTGCCTGATTTGAATAGTGTGAGTATTTATCTTATTGCATGCTGTACCTTTATATTACCCTGCGTTATTAATGCGATTTGTATTTATCTGCTGGTAAAGTCTTTCTCTTCAAAGGAATTGCATCGTTTACCCAGAGTGATAACTTAATTCATTTTAATAGAGGTCTGTACCAGTCAATATGCCATTTACCTTCGCAGAAATATTTGGTGTATGCATGTGGCTGGAACCCTTTTTTACACTCACACGATGTTGTTCCATTTTCTTGTTTACATTCTGTTGTCCGGTTGTCGCAGTTACCTTCTTTACTCCGCCTGCACAGTTCGTTGTCAGATTCTTAAAATACATTACGAAGGTGTTTAAGATTAGGGGGGGGGGGGCCGAAAACTATATTTAAAATACATTCATATTAAGTTTTCATGCACACAAACAACGTTTAAATTTGAAAAATACAGATGCCCTCAGTACTTGCTGATTAATTGTTTTTATCGTGCGAGTTGGAGAGATACAGATACACTCGTTTCTATCAAACAACGATTTCGTCACATTAAACGTAATGATATATGAGAACTCACACAACTTATTATCCTGTTCGTTGTAGTTTCCGATGTAGTTTTAGGCATGATTTTAAATTAACTAGCAAATAAATATACCTTTCGAGTTACTTCAAATTGGTCAGAGTGATAATATATGGATGTGTTCTTAGAATTTATCATTTTATAGCCCGCACATATTGACCTGAGACTTGTTAATTCTATAAGCATATGTTACATGCATGGTATGAATTCTGTATTCACAATTAGTTTCCTACAGTACGTCTTGCATTGAATAAATGACAACATAATAGTAGGTTCTTGTTGAGTCGTTGGTTCTTGTTGAGTCGTGGGTATAGCGATTGCGTGAAATCAATTGATATAACGTTTGCACATTATGCAGTTCGTTAAGGAAAAAACATTGACACAATCACCATCGTTTTACTGATTAAAATGCGACAAAACAGGTTAATACTTAATTCATCATTGGATATGAGATTTTAACGTTTTATTTGTACCGGCGGATTGGTTCCGTGACGTAATGTCGATTTGTGACGTAACGTTATAGACTTGACGTCATTACTTAGTGATGAACTAGATCGAAACAAGGATTGTATATATATTTTGGATCGTTAATAAATGTTCATACCAATAGCGGGTATTTGGCGTGTATATTGTTCCCACTATCAGGGAAATAGTAAATTACGGAAATCCCATTATTGGGGATAATTCTCAGTAAACAGCAAAATACGGAAATTCCCATTATCGGGGAAACTTCTAAACAATCATTACTCGATACCTTCTTATCAAATATTTCTTCCTTAATGTATTGTTCATATTGTGTTTCTAAGTAACACAAAATCATTTATTTATGAGCATTCTCCGAGTTACATCGTCTGTTTACATTTTTTTCGCAAGAAATAAATCTCCCCTGCAGTGTCAGTTTTAAGGCTCTCTGTAGCATGCAAATTTTGAAATGGTGACAGCCACAGAATCCGTACGGATCAAGAAGAACCATTATTACCAAGATGGCTGTTTGACAATATCTACACAATTGATTATTGTGATGTTAACAGACGAAAGAAGCAGCGCATATAAAGACCAAATTTTAATATATTGTTTATAATGAATCAAAATCATATATAACATTATTTGTGATGTCATATCTTTGATGAACATTACTAACGACTCAAAGGAATATACAGTCAAACCTGAATTCAGCGGTCAGTCAAGGGAAATGACCAAAGTGACCGTTGTCCACGGGTGACCGTTGAATTCGGATCACAATTTTAAGATGTATTGTCAGTCGGTAGTATTGCTACGTCGTTACCCCACCCAGTCGTTTGCATACGGTGTTAAACAAATGCTCATTGCCGTTAACTAAGCATAATAACAGAATTAACGTACATTGAAAAATACAGAATAATATATTATAGATTGATTTAATTTCATATTGTTATTAAACTAAAGCAATGACTTTATCAACGCTAGTATAATTGTTTACTCATGCATCTTGATCATTCAATAAATAAAACTTGTCACTTGCCGTTGACGTCACGTCCGTACAAGTCTAAAAAGCGAATTCGCATTCATAAATCGATAGTACGGTGATATTGTACTGTTCTAATAAAAAAAGACGCAAACATTTTGTTAAAATTTGTTCGTACGCAAACATCACACAAAAAGCAATTTTAATTCAACAACCTCATACAAAATACAACGCTTCAAACTCACATTTGCATTCGATTCATACTCCTACATAATTTCTCGCTTATGCTTAAGCACACTCTGCACTTGCGTACGTCCAACACAGAGCTCACTTGCAATTACACGCGAACTTTTTCCATATTCAAACAGTTTCAAACACTTGACTCGTTCCTCTAATGTGAAGAACTTACGTTCACCACTCATTGTTATTCCGTGATTTATTATTCCGATTGGTTTTAAAAGTGTTGTGAACGCTAGAAAGCTCTTTTAAAGAATGATCCGAAAATTTTACTTTAAAATCGTTACTCAATATTGTAAGTAAAATGTACTAATTAGCGGTCATTTAATTAGCGATTATTACTTTAAACGTGTCAAAAACTCTGACATATTTTCTGTTGAAGAAACCCCCACAATTATCCCGGGAAAACAAACCTTCTCAACACCTTATTATTTGTTTACTGGCAGCGGGCCGCTTTTATAATATCAAAGGCAATTACCGCTATCAAACGCTTTAACCGCAAAATAGACGGACAAATGATGTGCAGTGTTTTTAATTTTCGCGACTCGAGACGATTGACGCATGACCGTTGATTTCAGTTCATGAATTTCGGAGTTGAATATAGTGGCCGTTGGCCGTTATGGACAGGTGGCCGTTATATTCAGGTGTAATAAAGAGTGTTTTTCGTCGGGGGGATTCCAGACTGACCGCTGTCTGCAGGTGACCGGTAAATTCAGATGGCCGTAAGGCCGTAAGTTTTATTTATTGAATGATCAAGATGCATGAGTAAACAATTATACTAGCGTTGATAAAGTCATTGCTTTAGTTTAATAACAATATGAAATTAAATCAATCTATAATATATTATTCTGTATTTTTCAATGTACGTTAATTCTGTTATTATGCTTAGTTAACGGCAATGAGCATTTGTTTAACACCGTATGCAAACGACTGGGTGGGGTAACGACGTAGCAATACTACCGACTGACAAACCATCTTAAAATTGTGATCCGAATTCAACGGTCACCCGTGGACAACGGTCACTTTGGTCATTTCCCTTGACTGACCGCTGAATTCAGGTTTGACTGTAGTTTATTATAATTGGATATTCTTTTCAATCTATTTTCATATTTTTTAACAATTTTCCGTACAAAAACTAAATATTGTGTATGTTTATGTGAATTATATGTAAATATCAGTGAATAAAAACTTGTAACGCGTTGTTTTGAACAGTGTCGAATAACTGAAAGTTAATGATAATTCTCGGGTTTTCTGTGAAATGGCCTTATATGATCGACGTTGTGACCTATTCATAACCGCAAAACTACCCAGTTTAAAAAAAGGAGAAGCATAAAACAAAAAGAAAAGTTTGTTGCTTTCGGTATCTTCAACGATTTTAATCATTACGTTACCAAATAATATATATTAATTTCTGTGTTATAGCGTGAGTTTAAATCGATAATCTACCGGAAACAACAAATGTATCAATTATAGCCGAAGTGTAATCTAATCATGCATAGAGGTCAGTGTCAGATTAATATTACAAGCGTGTACGTAAACATGAGATAAGCCAAATTGTAAAAAACAAAAAACGGAAAACCTGCATTATTATGCCTATTAAATACAACTGAACGGTTATGGAGTGATCACATAGAAGAACAAATCAGTCAGAAATATCATTCAATTTGACATACCATTGAAAAACGTGATATTTTGGAAAGTGGCGACTCCTATTTTTTCGTTGTTCTTGAACCGTTCACTTCCGATTCGTTGTAGGCGGTAAGTGCTGACTGGGTCACCCATACGAATGCGAAACTCGTAGGTCAACATATACATATTGAAATATGGTCTGTAAAAGTCAAATATCATATTATAAAACAGAGAAGGACATAGGATGTCCCATTAATTTTCGTTCTTTTAGTATATTTTACAAGTACATATCGATGTTTACTTTGCATTAGTAAAACACTGCTTTTACGAAATATCGCTATAAAATAAGCATTCCGAGGTATATGTTAAGCGTCTTAAGTATAATGTTTAACTGTCATTGTATGACTTTCGAGAACTTGCTTCGATATAATTGGTACACATTGTTTGCTCTTGTAAAATTATGGGTTACAGCAAACTACCAACAACGTTAAAACATAGATTAACATACTTGACCATATTAAAGTATTGTGTTTCTTCTGTGATTACGTACCGAAGGAACCAAAAAACACACAAATAAATTCAAACAGACCGAACAGCCAACAAATACATACACCACTTGGTAATAACATAGAAGCATTTACTGGTTATTGTCCACTGCACCATCCTTACAAAGTATAGGGTATTAATTCAAAGCAACGGTGTTTATATACGGTTAGCTCAAATAAATAAAGAGATAACAAAAATACACATACAAACGAGAACATACTGCAGCCATGCTTTATTTTGACGTTTTACCTAGTATATGTATACATGTATACGTAACTGCTATGTCATTTCACAGGAAATTACCTTTATTTCAATTAATTAATGAACGTGTTGTTCAATATCTATTTAAATAAATAAATCGTTCGAGGTTACTTTAGTCAAACAAATGTAATCGATTTGACTAACTTCATTTATTTTAATTTAAAAGTAAATGAACTATTTATATTCTCTTAGGCCAGACCATTTAAATAAATTGATTTACGGGACCGCCGACCGTATTTTGTGTCTAAATGAAATAAAAATAAAAGTATCTATCTGCATTTTTATTTTCATAAATTCCGCCGACAGTGTTTAAGTCCCGCGTGAAAAAATAAAACTGTCGACAACAATCAAAATTTATATTCGCAAGCGTTTTATCGCATCCGATTTTTACTATCGGCATATTTCATTGGCTGTCTAAAATAGAATAAACCAATCGTATTCATGTTTAAAGTAAGAGCTGCGTGTGCGCATTCAAAATGGCGTGCTCGAAAGTTCGGGTGGACGATAACAATAACGAGCAGCCTGCACGCCATTATTTTAAAATAGACATCATCGAAAGTAACAAAGTAAAGTCAAGCATCAAAAATGTTGACTTGTCAATGTCAGTCGCCGATGTTTACACCGAGATGTCGGGGAACGAAGACGAGATAATGCTGATCAGACAAGTTTTTGTGGAAAATCGGACGGAGATAGACAAGACCATAACGTTCGGTGTCCTGAAAGATTTCGGGTTCGTATTTTTTCGTGCATTTTGCTCTGACAATTAATAATAAAATGAATGCAGTATGTCTATGGGTCTTTTTTTGCAAAATATTTCTTTACACCTGTCACTAGTTTTTAATCACAGGAGCTTGACATTTTATCAATAAATAACGTCTATGAAAATTATGAAAAATACCCCACCCACCTTACCTCTATATATATAAAAAAACACCTTGTTTTTTTTTATATAGAGAGGTAGGGTGGGTGGGGATAATTTTCATAGACGTTATTTATTTATAGAATTTCAAGCTCCTGTGCTTTAATATTCTGGTTATACGAAGAAAGAAGCCATTTCTAGAAAATATAAATATTTAAAGACTGCCACATTAGGATTTGAACCTGGTGTCTCAAGCAAACAACAGAGGAAAATTTTCAGATCAAGATATGATAATTGAACTTGATATAGTACAGCATTACAGACCCTTTCATGTCATAGTAGTCGCCTCCGAGGAAGCCTAGTGATTTATTTTAGGGACACACAGGACAACTGACCCTAAACGATCTAAACTAGTTTGTTCTCTGGATTTTTCTTGCAACTGTGAGAGGCATAGCTAGTTAGCAATTGGCCGTTTATGCTCACCCCTACCAAGAAATCTAAAACAGGCTTAAAATATTAGTAACATTTTATGACTCTGGTGTTTTATATATGTTAAAATAATTGAACTGGGTCTGCTATTATATTTCTTTGGTGCAATTTGTGCTTCCAAAGGATCCACTTTAAAAATAGTATTATAAACTGTAACCTGGTCTGCTGTAATATTTCTTGGTTGCAATTTTAATATGCTTCCAAAGGATTCATCTTTCAGATCAATAATAACTCACAACATCAGTCTTTTAAAGTGGTGGCCGTAAAAAGTCGCCACATACTTGGATTCAGTGTTGTTATATTTTCTGGTCCTTTGAGATCACTATCAGAATGTTCACAATATTGATATAATAGAATGCTGCATATAAAGCAGTGGTACAGGCCTTGCATTGCGGTGTATTTTCTAACAACAGTGAACAGACCTAGTCAAACCGGATCTGCTATTATATTTCTTGGTTGCATTTTGTGCTTCCAAAGGATAAATTTTTCATATATTATGACTTGGTCGGTGAGTCTTTAAACTAAAAATATCAACTATTAAATTCAGTGATGACATTGATAACAGTCAAAAAGATGGATGATGGACATCAGTCAAATTCATTGCTTTTATGAAATTGTATTCATATTTATATATATTTCATTAATAGATGCAAAGCTGTCTCTATAGAGGTCCAGAGGGCTGCGACAAATGTTGACAAGAAACAAGAATCGTCTGTGTTTGATATCCTGATGAAGGCATCACGCAGCTATACCAGTTTTCCAGAAGAACGGTATTAAATGTGTTTACTTTATATATCAATTTTTATAAATCCATATTTACCAAAGATAAATTAAGCAGAAATTTGAACTATAATTTGCAATCCAATTGATTAAAAGGTGTTGATAATTCCAAATGAAATTTAAGAGTTCTACTTTAATAATACATTTATAATTTGAAAGTTGTAGCTAGAGCCTGTGAGTGTGTTAGCACCTTTCATTTAAATATTCATCATTTCAAAGGTCTGCTGTAATTTGTCTTTTTAGTCCCCTACCAGTTTCACCGGAGGGGACATGTGGTTTGCGCTCTGTCTGTCTGTCTGTCACACTTTTCTGGATCCTGCGATATTTTTTCATGAAACTTGAAACATGGACAGATGGCAATATGGAGATTATGCACATCATTTCATTTTGTTCCTACGTCAATAATTCTGGTGGCTATGGCAACAAATAGACTAGAAAATAGCTACCGGTAGGGCACTTTTATTGCTTGGCAATAGTCTTGTTATAATAAATACTCCAATGGATCTTCTTTAAGAATATATTCACTCATTATTTCGACATGATATACATACACAGTTACACACTGCAATAATATTATAAATGTCACCGATGTTGAAATGGCTATATGGTCGTATTTTAAGTTATCAACTATTTATTGAATAATTACTTCCGACAAGGCGGAAAGGAGCATAGTAATGCAATATCGATACAATTCAGTATTATTTGATCTGTACTTAATTTATTTACAGAAAAACAACTAACAAGAAGGATGAGCTGTTTAACCATATTCTGCACTGGTTTCAAAAGAACAAGTGGGGGTTCACTTCACAGCAAGCGGGAAGTATGGGTAAACACGTAGTACAGACAATAACAGACGTCATGCGGTATCTTGATCCTTTTTGGATGAAATTTGAAGGAAGGGGAATCACTGCACCAACAGATATGAAACCTTTTATGGGATACAGGGACCTCAAATCACAAAAGAAGAAAATTCCAGAGGTATAAGAAATAAGTGATCACAGTTTTTTGTCCCCTACCGGTTTCACAGGAGGGGACAAATGGTTTGCGCTCTGTCAGTCAGTCTGTCACACTTGTCTGGATCCTGTGATAACTTGAAAAGTTCTTCATATTTTCTCATGAAACTTGAAACATGGATAGATGGCAATATGGAGATTATGCACGTCATTTAATTTTGTTCCTACTACGTCAAGAATTTTGGTTGCTTTGGCAATAAACAGACTAGCTACCGGTAGGGGACTTTTATTGCTCGGCAATAGTCTTGTTATCCCCCGCCAGAGGCGAGGGGGTTATAGTATTAGCGTTGTCCCTCCGTCTGTCCTTCCATCTTTACGTCTGTCCGAGATATATCTTTACCTTCATCTCCATAATCAATCATCGGAATTCAACAACATTTTACAGAAGTGTTTCCTACCATAATGCGCCAATTTTTTATATATTTGTTTCGATTCACAATGACAGACTGGCGGCAATTTTGTCTTTGAATTTTGCGTTTTTTTATCAGTCGTCAACTATATCTCCGTAACCAATCTACAGAATTCAACAAAATTTTACAAAAAAAATATTGTTATTTTCAAAATTAAACTGTGACTGAAATTAAATGTGTCTATACATCTGTATGTGATGTTCTCATTTAAGCGTATTTATTTAACATTGATTGTGAAACAAGTTCTTACAACTTGGATTAACCCATTACCAAACAATAATAGGATTTTACAGGTTTGCTGCAGACGACTCTAGAAATCATTGGGATAGACGGAGAAATTGCTCAGATTGAGCAATTTCTCCTTTTATCATAATGATTTCTACCCTACCAAATCAATGTTATCATTATGTTACAATTGTATTTGTTGTCTGCAACCTCTTTCAATTTGCGACAGACCAAAAGTTGTTGTTTGGTATAGGGTTTATCACTCTCAATTCTGCTTTCTGGATACATAACCAGTACTTGCACACAGGACAATAAAACTGAAGAGTCAATATGTTGATAATGATTATGAAAAACCGTTTATATAATTTATTTAAGTTGAAAACACTGAGTCAAAAGGTGAATTTGCTCAATATGATCAAATTCACCTTTTGACGCAGTGTTTTCAAATGCCGTCTGCTGCAAAGGGGTCAGAAAGCGTTTGTATTAGGGAAAGGGTTAAAGGTTGTACATTTTATGAAATAATGAAAATAATATCTCTTTTAGGTTACTGCTGTTGAACTACAGGACACCTTAGAAAAACTGTCCGAAATAATGATGCTGCCATGGATAACAAGTGATAGTAATGGAAAGCTGAGGGACAGCATTGAAAGTCTGCTCAAAGGCATGCAGAAGTATGTGTCTTTCTTAAATGGCATGAAATCTCGAACAAAGGCAAATCAAAATAAAGCAGAACCCGTCAGAAATCTTCAAGACAATTGGTTGTTGAATACCATAGAAAGAGAAACTGGTGTTGTCAAATCTGAATATAGTGCTATAGACCAGGCACTAAATGAGTCAGAAGATTATCGAATTATAGACCTTATAAACTTTGAACCTAGAGGAAAAGAAGATAGAAGGAAGTGGTTAAAATATCTATCTGTTTCTTGTTGTATAAATATTTACACATACAAATACGGAAACAATCTTGGAAACATGAACATAGCGTGGAAACTACCAGCAAAACAATCGGAAAGAAACCCAGCCGAAGTTGCAAGAAACATAAACCTTTTGAAGAAAGATATCATGACTTTCGCAACAAGGCGTATGATGAAGGAATTCATTGACATGTACTCCAAGGCCAATGTTCAGTCTGTAGTTCTTAGAAATATGTACCATTTTCTAACAGATTTTGAGTATACCCCGCATACCGAGGATCAGTCAGAAGTAGACGACAGATTCATGAAATTCTTAGTGGAGGCAGAGGACTGCGAGTTAATTTATGATTTACGCAAGGACAACGGACGTCCAAATGATCCGAAGTTTGAACCTTTTTGGGAGGCTTTACAGAAACTCATCGATGAAACATCTGCAGTTCATGAAAGGAGGCATAATGAACACCAATACATGCCCTTGGCTCTTTCTGTGGAGGACCTTCGTGACCAGGTGTTAGAGAGACTGCCCAGTGGTACACCAGCTCCATCAGTATCATGGATTCGCTTAAACTTCCAACCAAGAAACCCCTATAACCAAAATGCTGAAAACTATACGGGAAAGTTTCAACTGCGTTACACAGTTCAACAGCGCCTACTTCGTGTCCAGCATGCTGATGCTGCATACTGCAGACAACAGTTTTTACTTTTGAAGAACTTTGCAATTAAGTATAAAGATTTATGTCATTTTGAGAGCCTCGATGACAAATCTGTAGTGCCTGTAGGGAATCCTGATCAGCCGGTGTCTACTGGAGTAAGGTCTCACCATGGGGCTATTGTTGCTAATGCAGGAAAAGTTGTAGCGTTAGACCATGACTTTCATGTGGCTGGAATTGTGCCCTCCGTACTCTTTACAATAGACATTCCAGAATCTGTATATGATAGCTTTTATAATGGATCGGTTCATGTGACAATCAAAGATAAAGTCTTTCAGCCATCATCACCTTTGCGGCACAGTGCCGAAACTGTCAAGATCCTCAGAACCTTTCATAGTGAAAATGACGTTAGTCTTGCGGCTCCAATTTTGGTTAGATATACAGATGACGGACCTGATCATCGAACAAACTACAAAAGTGTTCAGATGGCTTGTCTCTTGGAATTTATAGCTCTTGACTTGGACATGCTTGTTGCAGCGAGAACGGCACCCTCACAGAGCTATCACAACCCTGCTGAACGCATTATGAGTACATTGAATCTGGGTCTTCAGAATGTTGCTTTGGACAGAGGAAGTATGAGACCTGAGTTTGAGATGCAGGTGAAGTCACTGAATTCCTTGAAATCGTTGAGAAATGCTTCAGAGAAGAACCCATCACTCAAGAAAGCATATATAGAGTCCATGGATAAACCAGTAACAATTGTGAAAGACAGATTCAAAAAACTGAAGTGGAAAGGTGCAAACCTTCACCTAAATGAGGCAGCTTCGACCGACGAAATGGAGGATATTGGTAGGCTAATTGAAGTTATCGACCCAGAAGTTACCATTGACAACCAAAAAACTTGGAATTCTCTACAGCTGCAATCGTTCTTGAACAATCACACTCAGAAAGATATGTTTCAGGTAAATATTTTGACAACTATGTTTTAATAATGTTTTTATGCCCCCGGATTGAATGATCGGGGGTATATTGTTTTTGGCCTGTCTGTCTGTCATTGTATGTGTGTGTCTGTCTGTCATTGTATGTGTGTGTCCCAAAACTTTAACCTTGATCATAACTTTTGCAATATTGAAGGTCAAGATCAAAGGTCAAATACCTACTGGGGGCATAGTATTTCACAAACACATCTTGTTATGATAAATTCTGTTTCAGTTGAATAGGGTGTGATATACATATTGTTCTTGTTCAGGTTCCGCTATTGTAACAGTGCAGTATGTAATAATTTTTAAGATTTTGTCGTATTGTGGACATTGACTATACCAGAGAATCCAATTTAAAAAAAGCAATATTAAATTGTGATGTTTTCTTCAGATAAAAGTGTTAAGTTTATCGATCAACCAGGTCAAGGTCAAGACAAGTAATTTGCATTTTTCAACTTTTTAAGCAATTGTGTATGCTCGACAAATTTAACCCTTTACCAAACGACATATTTTGGACTGGTCCAAATTGAAAAAGGTCACAGACGACAGTTAAAATATTAATAGAATATGAAGTTTTTCATTTAGTAGGGTAGAAATCATTGCAATAAAAGGAGAAATTGCTCATCATGAGCAATTTCTACTTTTATCAAAATGATTTCCAGAGTCGTCTGCAACAACCCGTAAAATCCCGTTATTGTTTGGTATTTAAAAGGGTTAAATATGGTATTTTATCAGATCAAGAAGTGTACATCAGACGAGTGTGCATACTGTGTGATCAATCCTCCTAGACTACCAGAAGACATCTTCCAGTCTCTTCACTTTGTTCCTGACCCAGTGATGAGGGACGGGCAATATGTAGTGTTTGATGACATATATGGAACAGAGACTGATGATTCTGCAAGGCCTGGTCTGCAGAATGTTCAGCCAACATCTGAGAGGGATAAGGAATTTAAAAAAATTCTGGTAGCAAGTATGTCTCTATATTTTTCTTCATTTTAATAAAGTATTAAACAGTCTAAAATTATATGGCAATAGAAGTAAGGCTTTTTTTTATATCAATTGAGAAATAGTTCTACTTAACCCATTTATACCAAACAGTAACAAGATATTACAGGTTTGTTGCAGACGACTCTTAAAATCATTGAGATATAAGTAGAAATTGCTCATCTTGAGCAATTACTCCTTTTATCACAATGACTTCTACTCTACTATTAAAGCAACTTTTAAAATGCTATTACAATTGTAATTGTAATTAATGTCTGCAACCTCATTCATTTTGGGACAGTCCAAAAGTTGTTGTTGGTAAAGGGTTTAACCCGTGCCAGTGGTGTTACACCTTTTATGACCAAAACAAACCAAGCCTGTTACAGTTTGGTTGCATTCTGTGCTATAAAGGATCGGTCTCAACAGAAGTCCTTACAAAATGCTTGTATTGGGACCATGAAAAGTGTGTTATTTAATTTAGTGTTGTAATAGCTTAAATTTGGTACTTGGGGATCATTGTTTTCAACAAAAATATTAAAAATAGTTATATATTGAATCTGGTGCCAAGGGTAATGGTGGCAATGATTATATTCATTCGTTGCAACAAATGTTTTATTTCATTTTCAAACATTCTTCTTTGTGTCTGTGTTTTAATATGTTTAATGTGCTGCAGCGCTCAACATTAACCTTAAAACCAACTTGCCCTGCCGGACAAGTACATAGAAAATGTACTTGCCCTGAATGTAAAGCAGTCATAAATTTGTTATGAAGTAATTTGCCCGAACCCAACTTTTACTTGCCAGGGGCAATAGGACAACTGTTAATGTTGAGCCCTGTGCTGCCAATGAAAACAGTACATTTTTTCATTTTGCTTTTTAGCTAAAGTGAGAGCATTTATCACATGTCGAGAGTGCGGAAAACGGAGATTGGTTTATAGCGCAGCAAAACTGACAACTCCTGAACTGAGATCTGTCACCCGAGTAGAGGAAGAGCTGGTATACATCTGTGGAAACCCCCTGTTCTATGCAGGGATTCATAGGGATCGCATGATTGTCAAGGAGGGGCTGTCGTGTAGTTCAGATATGGAGTCATCCTATTATGCAGGTTTGCAAGCTTTATTTAACTCTTTACCAAACGACAAATTTTAGACTTTTCCAAATTGAAAGATGTTGCAGACAAAAAATAATGTAATAGAATATTAAGAAATTGACATGGACAGGTAGAAATCATTGTGATAAAATGAGCAATTTCTCCTTATATCTCAATGATTTCTAGAGTCGTCCGCAACAAACCCGTAAAATCTTGTTACTGTTTGGTAATGGGTTAAATATTGAATATATTGTTTCATTAATTGTTGACCCTCAAGAATGCACAGCAGACATCAAAATGTCTATATTCTGAATGTATGAAGTTTGCAAAGTTGACAGTTTCTGGTCTTTCAGCATCACAAAGTAAATTCAATAAATTTAATAATATGGTAGTAGTTCGTCTTATCTTTGGTGCAATATATATTAAATAAAATCTGAAAAGTAGATCCTTTGGAAATACATACTGAAAAAATGGGTCATTTGGAAGCACAAATTGCACCCAAGAAAATAAAAGCAGACCCGGTTTGATTGTGGTTATAGTGAAATATGCTAGAAGGCAGACCTGGGGCCTTATAATTCTAACAAAATGAAAATATTTTGACAGATAAAACTTGTATCATTGGCATATATTTCAGGTAAAACGGTGATATTTGATGATGTATGTTTTTATTGTGGCGATTCGGAAGTACTGGACACTGATGAAGTGAAAAGATTAAAAGAAGAATTCGGGATAGTAAGACCAATCTGCAAACCTTGCAAAGAAATTAAACCAATACAAACTAGAAATGCGAAGAAAGTGAAGAAACAAAAATAGTGACTGTTCTGTTTCTCCAAAAGTGACCATGACTCGGATTAAGTGTTCCTCTGGGATATAATAGTTTGTCTTGTCAGAAACATACATATGGTGTTATACTGTTAAGGGTTCCTCCGTAATATATTAACAGTCTAGTCAGAAACATACATAATTATGGTGTTATACTGTTGTGTTTATGTATATGACATTTTAGGTTCTAGTCAATTTGACAGTTTAAAGTTGTCTTGTGTTGGACTCTTTTTTCATGAATATTTATACTACCGGTAGTATTAACCCTTTACCAAACGACAAATTTTGGACTGTCCTAAATTGAAAAAAAGTTGCAGACGACAAATATAATTGAAATAGAATATGAAGAAATTGATTTGGTAAGGTAGAAATCATTGTGATAAAAGGAGATATTGCTCAACTTGAGCAATTTCTCCTATTATCTTAATGATTTCTAGAGTCGTCTGCAACAAACCCGTAAAATTTGGTTACTGTTTGGTAATGGGTTAAACATAGATTTTTACTCAAGAAAGGTTTTTGAAGCAGGACATTAAACAATAAAACAATAAAGTGCTAGATTACACTTTATTTGATATAAAATACACACTGAGTGATTTCTTTTAATAATGTTTTAATGTACAATTTTTTTTCAATAGCAGACAATGAAGACATTCCACAAGAATTTAGATTAAAAAGAAATGCTCTTGAAAAATGCATTAATTACACTAGTTCTATTGCTTCTAGTGACTAACTGTTTTCATATTATATATAAAATAAGATATATAGTACAAAAGTAACATAAAAAGTTGGTTTATAAAAATAAAAGAAAAAATGACAAGTTTAAACTTTTATTTTTATTTTTTTTGTCGACTCTGTGATTTTTGTTCTTTTATTTTTATTTTTATTTCGACCCCCCGACCCTACATTTTAAAAAAAAATCCCGTAAATCAATTAATAAAACAATGTTGGCCTTATGTATATTGTATATGCTTTTCAGCTGCATATAAAACTGTACGGACATTAAACAAATTAAGTAAGTGCAAACCAACTAGTGAAAACGTAGCGTAAAACCAAAATCAATAGCAGTTTAGAAAGCACCTTACGAAAAATGAAAGCAAACATGTAAACATGACAAAAACATCATATAACTTATGCTTGATGTGTAATGGTTTTCAGAGTTAATCCGTTTTAATGTCATGTTGCATATAAAGTCTATTTTAACCAGGTGACCGTCGGGACATGGCTCTCTGATGCCCCGTTCTATACATCCAGGCAACGAGTCTTGGGGTTTCAGAAAATGCTTTTTAACGAGTGTTTGCCATCTAAGTCCATCAAAAATCTGTTATAATCCCGGGATTATGATTTGAACAAAGTGAGCAGATGATCAGTGTACAACTCTATACGGAACATATTTCGCATAATATTCCACAGTTGATCTAAAGTTACTTACAATTTGGAATGCGATGTGTTGTCCAAAATAGTAACCGAAACATACAAGGAGGAAACGGTTATCGTCTGATTCTGATCGAATGACTTATTTGTAAAAACTGTTGTGATCTGAAAATAATAACACAATAAGTGCTGGGTTATGTGTGTGTATATATATATATATATATATATATATATATATATATATATATATATATATATATATATATATATATATATATTAACATATTGCTTTTATTCTAACTGTATATTGTAAGCTTAATTACCTTCATAGAAAAATGTTTGAAATAATCATACAGATATATCTTCTTGCAGTGGATATTTAATAATGGTTTTTGTGAATATGTTTATTTGGATCTAACGTATTGTAAATTTAAAACGAGCATCTATTAATTGTAATTTCATTTTGCAATGTTAAACTATGCCTTAACCCAATTCGGGTCTTCTATGAATGCATAACTTGAAATGTTCAAGCAGGACCAAGACACTTACCTGTGACGTCAAGAAAGACTTTATGACTGATTGGTTTATCTCTCCATCTTGTGCGTCCCAAATAAATGAGATGTTTCCTAAATAACTGTGGTTGCCTGTTAAGTAAAACTAAAACATTATCAACAATAGATTATACGACAAAAGAAAATCATAAGAATTATCATAAAATGCATAATGTTGTAAAACTTAATTACAAGTGTAGAGTTTTGCAATCAACATATGCATATGCACTTTAACTATACTACTAGTCAGGTAATGAAGAAAGGTGTAATGTTTAATTGAAGTTCAAATAAAAATTGATCAAAATCAAATGCTTCGTATCGTTAGATGGGATTCGTTTACCGCATCATCAATATAAAGTACCAATAGAAACTAGCTTAGCACTAACCTTGACATCGGTACACAGGATATTCTGGTGTACCAACCGACATCCAGAGTCTATCCTCCGGACATGTACAATTCCAGGACCCATACAAATTGTAACACGAGAAGCCATGAACGCATCGTTCATTTTTCGTTTTATTCGTATCGAATAGTTGACATTCGTCTATGTCTAAAATGAACATTGCACTAAGTGAAGATAATTTTTAGAGTTATATAGTAAACTAAACTTTAGAAGTTTAGTAAGTACCCCGTTCGTGTTATTTGTTCTGAAACGTCTTCGATTATTTAAAGTTATTCTTTCTCTTACACAATATATAGTTGGTATAATTTGACTAACGTAATTAATTTTATATAACCTTTACTTAATCAGAAAATAATCAGGGTTTTACCTTCACAAATTTTGCTTTTGCTAGAACTGGGTTTATGGTAACCAAAGTTGCAGTCACAGTCATAGTAATCTTGAGTGATATCTCTATTGACACAGTGTGTGCTTTGTTCATGACAATCCGTGCGCTTCGGGACAACATCACACAGGCCACCTTGATCCGCTTAAATACAATGACATGAAAACTGTTACCACATTTTTTATCACGTTTCCTAAAAACTTCTTCGAATAAAACATGTTCACATTGGCAATCTCTAAGTATTCAATGTGTTTATTCCCATTTATCTATAAGTATGTTTATCATGCTGACAGTGTAGATACAAAAAGACATGTTCCGAATGTTTAAGTAACTGGCTAATTCATTAAAAACAGAGTTTTCTTACATTCAAAACTGTCACGGCGTCAGCTGTTATGTGCCAATTAAGAATTGTGGTTCTTACATCAAAGTACGATATAGACGAAATACATCTATTACAACAAATATTTTGAAACTTCAGAAAAACACAAATCAATCGAAATTGCGTTCTTTGAAATGAATACTTCAGAAAAAATGCAGTCGGCTGTTCCCATTTCGAAATTGCTAGATATTTTTACACAGCATATGCTTACAAAAAACATACAAATTCTTAGAAGAAATATTAACAATTGAACCGGTCGTCATACATGTGTGTAAATGCACAACTCGCTTTTGAAATAACGGCTATTTTGTATGAAATTAACACAACAAATTCTTCTTTGGAAGTCAATATCCATTCAATAAACATCCACATCGATTTTATATTCAATGAGTTCATTGTCACCGATAAAAAAGACATAATGGCCCACTTACGAGATTTTATGTTCACAGTTACGGATTTCCCCAGAGGTGTTGAATCCAGCATCATGTCTTTGTTCTTCAATGATTTCAGGATTTTATCCTCAACATCCGTTAAAAGGAGGATAGAGTTCATATGTAAAATGAAATCCAAATGGATATTGGTCGCCCTGTTTGAATGCGTAAATTTAACACGTTGTGATCTGAATTTCAACGTACATGATCTTTCAAATTCACATGTAAATATTCAAAGATTGACACTTAAAGGGGCCGTCCAACAGATTTTGGCATGTATTGAAGCATGTCATTAAATTATTTATATTGATAAATGTAAACATTTGACCTAAAAATCTCCAGTAAAAAAACAAGAATACAATTTAAAAAAATGAAAAAAAAGTAACAACCCTCAACAGGGCTCGAACAACTGAGCCCTGGAGTCCTGGAGTAAAAAGTCTCCCGTCTCGACCACTCGACCATCCATGCTCATGCTTAGAGCGGATGTATGCTTTACATATATAAGCAATCTTCGTAGTTTCCCAAAAATAACTACAACAACAGAAGTTTCCAAATTATTCAATCGTTTCGCGTCGCACGACTCTTTATAATTTTCAGGTCGTCAAAAGATGCATATAATGGATATTAAAGAGCATGGTAAATGGTCAGTATTACTATTTCCTCAAAAATAAATATCATAACAAAAACGATAATTTGCGAATCTGAAACAACTCTTTTTAATTTTGTCAATTTACCAATCTGTTGGACGGCCCATTTTACTTAAAAATCGTAAACACATGAACGCATATAACTCTAACGTTCATTAAAAACAAGCTGATTTTAAGCAAAATGGTTAAATATACATTATTAGTTGGTATCGACCTGCATAACTTACATTTAACTTATTAATTGACCCACTACACTCGCACCAAATAATCTTTGATAAGTTGACGTTACGTCAAAACGTCCAAAAAATTATTAATATTTATACCCCTGATTGAAAATCTTCGGAAAGATAACATTTTGATTCCGTGCAAAGAGGCCAATTACGTTATAGCCTCCTCATATTTATATCAAACCATTAACAGTTATGGACCTCTTTAATATGAAAAGCTCCTTTGTAAATAAGAAATGGAAACTTACGTCACAAATATCTGGTAGATTTCAATGGATATGAAGTTATCCGTTCCGGTTAAATTTTGACTAAACTAAAGAACAGAAATAATGAACAGCATTTTCTTTTTTTTTATGTCGACGCTCACTTCAAATGTATACTAAGTTTCACTATACCAGGAATGTAAAACTTTGGTTGTATTTAAAATAAATAAATTGTAATTCCTTATCCTAATGTATCTTATCGTAGAATGACAAATCGCCAATAAAATAATGCAAATCAGATCGCAACGTAGATAAGCAAAATACCCACCATTAAGAAGCATACAAATTAATTTGGTTTAACCTGTGCCGAAGAAACCATAGAATAGGTTAAGAAACATATATCATATAATCCAATTATTTTACGTGTAAAATGGAATTAAAACTTACAAAGTTCGATGTAGACTGTATTCCTGCCTGAAGAGTTGCATTTGTTTGCGTAGGCGCTTGTGGCGGAACGTATTCGATATATCCAAAGTACATTTTACCCTCTAAAACGTGATTGCCAAACATTTTGAAATTATTCAAAAATTGACTTCAAAAACCAAAGCTCGAAAATAAGCATTATTTGGATGGGCGAACTTCAACAGTCCAGTATAGCAATACATCAGTACAAGTAAAAAGGTTACAAAACAAACAACGCATTAAGTACACTGCGTTTTCCCCAACATAAATAAGTTAACGTTTTTCCATAACTATAATATTATTATATTTTAGATGTAAGAACACAAACAATGATACCATGGAAGATATACATGCCAACACGATATAATATATTATATAGATTCCTTAATTAATTGACAGTCAATATTCCCTTCTACGTCAACCGGCGTATAGTCGTGTGTTTTTTTACACGAATGAAATCGTCGTCGAGAATTTGCAAAATGCATTTTAATACGATATTACCTATAGTTACTATAAAATATAATAACAAAATGACATTGCGAGCGTATTGAACGTCTCGTCTGTCTCCTGTTGACTATTGATGTATCGGAGGTCTCATTGAAATGATGTGGATTATCATAATATGATATGTGTTTATAATAGTATGCTGTGTGCTTGCCTTAGTATGCTGTGTGTTTGTGATGGTATGATGTGTGTTTGTTATGGCATGTTGTTTGTTTATGAAAATATGCAGTGTGTTTGCCGCAGTCTGCTGTGTGTCTGTCATGGTATGTTGTGTGTTTGTCATGGCATGCTGTGTGTTTGACATGGTATGCTGTGTGTTTGGAATGGTAGGCTGTGTGTTTGGGATGGTATCCTGTGTGTTTCTCACGGCATGCTGTGTTTTGTCATGGTATCCTAGGTATCCTAGGTATTGGTCATGGTATGTTGTGTGTTTGTCATATGGTTTGTTGTGCTTTCGTCATAGTATGCTATTGTTTGTCATGGTATGCTGTGTGTTTATCATTGTATGTTGTGTGTTTATTATTGTATTCTGTGTGTTTATTATTGTATGCAATGGCGTAGCGATCTTGAAAGGCATCGGTTTTATAATTGAAAAGCTGATTCTTGCAACATATTGGAGTTTAAGGGAAATCTATTGGAGTAGGTTTTTTTTTAAATTTTGTTTGTATTTGATTGTATGAGATGTGTTATTATAATGTGAATGACTTTGCAATCGAATACTGAACGCTTGTAATGTATTTTCGTGGTAACCAGATCGATTCTAGGAAATGTTTTTGCAAGTTTGCTATTTGATGACCGCCTTACTGTAGACGTATTCGAACTGGCATCGATTTGTTTATTAAGTATTAAGTCTTCTAACGAAGAAACCAAGAATTTGCAAATAGGTTGAAAATTGATGGAGTAGTGACCTTTGGAAATTTGATGCTGTGCCGAAATCAGCATCAGGGGTCAAATTCGCACACTTTTAATATATAATGATATAGCCAATGCGTATATTAATATATTGTAATATGCCCTGATGAGCTGTGCGAAACGCGTTGGCTATATCAATACATATTTAAACTCCAAGACACGTGTTAAAAACAAATCCAACTAACTTCTTTCACTTTTGTTCTTTTGATATTTGATAACAAATTGACATTTGTGAGGGGTTTTGGAGGGGGTAGCAGCTGTGGAGGGGGTAGCAACAATTGCCGAGTACCTGTAAAATAAACCATATCATCAAAAGTCTAGCTAAAACTGGTTTGTTTCGTTCAACTTGCATAAATAACGTCACATGACATACGTCTTAAATTAATCAATTAAATGAAAATAAATCTACGGAAAAATGGTTCGGTGATAAATTTAAGTGAAAAACAAAATATAATGATATGTAATAGAAACGATAAATCACAACAGAGCTGGGCCGATTATAGCTGGGCCGAACTCTATAATCGGCCCTAGCCGCATAATGGCCCTCAGGCAAAAGGCCCTTTGGTCGTTATGCCGGCATCGGACCGATTATAAACGTCAGGCCCAGCTCAGCCGTATGTTATTGTCTAAGTAGCAAATCGGAACCTTTTAACTTAGCGGTCGTCCGATGACGTTAGAAGCACGAAAAATATCGTTTATACATCGGCCCATTTGCATATTTTCGTATAAGAGGCAATCGAGAACTATCTCATAACGAATGATTGCGACGGTTTACGAACAAGTACAACATGTAAAAAATAATACTGCAAATTCAGCTTATTGAACCCCAAATTAATGACAAATTAACGCTTATTCCAACGATTGAAGTTAAAATTGCATTCGAATCTTTACGAGGAGTATTTTTGACATGCACATTAACACAGCTACTAACGCATTGAATTGTTTGGCTAAAGTTAAGTACTTTCGAAGTTTACCAAAAATGTAGAATTAAACATTAAAAAAAGACAAGGCGAAAGTACAAATTGTTGATAATTCCCTGTGATATGTTGATGCTTTTCCCACCAAAAGGTATTCCGGCTACTGTAATCACCAACCAGTTAGACAGATGCCACCTTAGGAGAAGAAGAGGAACTAGAATGTTTTTTAGGTACGACCATAGCTTCATCATGAGAGACAGCGCCAAGTTGGTATCTACCATCAGCTCTTCGAACTTTGAGCTCAGAAAAGGAGATCTCGGGACCTTCAAGAAATTCCTTACCATGACAACTTGAATGCATGATACAATATTCGATGGGGTCTAACATTGCCGCTGGGAGCAAACAGCTGGTAGAATGAGCCATTCGATCCAGATCTCAAGTTAGCTGCCACTCTTCGCCACTTGTTTACGGTGCTATAACTAAGACATTTACTTCACTGCAATAGTCAGAGTGGTCTTTCATGCTAAATGTGAGGAGTATGTTTATGACATAATGACAGCCCCGTCCTAATCCGAAGAGTTAAACAATTCGCGGACGGTTTTACCTCAAGAAGTTGAACGTTCCCAATTGCGAAGCTGCCATTAGCGGCAAACAAGAAGTCATCATATATTCTGCCGATTAGTCGACTCTTAACACATTATTGTTTGGTGTGACCTAGGTGGCGAGGATTGGCACACTCGTATTTCTACGCGTGTAGTTTAATTAACATGCATTGCTGTTGGCTATGAATAAAAAGTCACGTTCTCTGTTTTAATGTATGGTTAAAGATGAGATGCCAGGATGTGTTATTGATCGGGTTTCAATGAAATAGTACAGCATGGTTCGATTGGATTTTCACAGTCCTTTCCCAGTGATAGCGTTGACACGTCATTCTTCTTGGTAGTGGATCAAGCATTCTGATTATACTGATTGAGTACACATGTCTGATAGGGGTCTCAGAAAATAGCTTTAAGTGGGAATTTCGCCAGTCTGTCCAATTCGTTATCTTGTTGTTGGCGAATCATAATTTAATTCATTAATGGTGTTTCCCATGTTAAAGTGATATAATGCGCATTTTTTAATGTTGAATTGAGCTGAAAAGAATTAACAGGTCAACATATTTAGTTAAAATGTGGTAACTGACTAATTATCTACAACTCATCTTGCTTTCAGTTCTTTATAAAAAGTATATATTATTTTCGATATTTTACATGACTGTCACAGTCCTCTAAGCCAAAATGATCCGTAAAACAAAATTGTGTCTCTGTGTCGTAGGAATGAATCTGTACTAAAACTAAATTAAGATTCACATCGTACATCGAATCATTTCTGTCGAAAGTGGTAAAAACGAAAGTACGGTTGATATTCAATTGCATTATTTTCTCTTTCCGGGATTTTGTTTTAGTATGTTGATGTTGCATTAACAAATATAAGTATATATGAAGTGATAACACCAAAAATAAACAACGGTTGCGATAGACACCTATAAACATAGCATATGCTGTTAGATGCGCATAATATCACTGTAAGTTTGTTCGATTTGCTGTAAATTCTGGTGTTTCCATAAAATTGTTGAAACTTCATTTACAAATAATTAACTATAAGTGCTGCTAAATACCAGAGTTGTTATACCCCATTTTTCTTGAAAACCAAAGAATGCCATAGAATTGCAACCGTTAACCCTACACTACCAATCTCAATATGTAGCACATTATGATGATTATGTTTAGCAAATCTTTGTGTGTAAAGTAGGATTATAAATCTTGGGAATGCACAGCTTTTACATATAAAAGACAACCCATGCACGTATGCATGCTACGCGTTGACAACAAAAACACCATCTTCCGATCAATGTTCGTTCCAGGATTATAGATAAGATTGAATTAAATCGCAACTGCGTGAACATGTGTAGCGTCCTGTGGGAGGGGGTTAAAAAAATCGGAAATCTTTGAAAGGCTTTGGTAGCATGCGCAAAATTCAGCTTGATTTCGTATTTTTGCGCCATTAATCGCTTCAGGAAAGTACAATATCCCATCAGCGAAAAGTAGCCCTTCTTGACACTTCTTTCTCGTTACAAATGGTTTCTAGAAGTTTGCGATTTGATGATAATGAAATAATTCAAACTAGTTTCCGAAAGGGAAATTCGCCGCAGGTGACTAATGACCCCCTTAAGCTTTGAAGACAAGTGTTGTTTTGTAACGAAATAACACATATACACACCTCAGCCGACCTTAAAAATTAACCTCAGAAAATAAAGAATTTTCAATTATACCAATTAGGATTCTTTATAGGTTAATAGCTCATAATGTCCTAACAAATAATCGACCTAGTAAAGCTAAACAAAATCGATTTTAAAATGCCACTTTACCAATAGAGGTGCATTCGGCGCCAGGGCTCTTCTTTGTATATCCCGCGTTGCAAACGCATGTGTAATTGCCAGGCAGGTTCATACAAGTTTCCTTAGATTTCGTGCAAGAACCTTTGCCAGAGGCACACTCATCAATATCTAGAAAGACATTTAACATGTCAGTGTCATATATAAATTATATAAATCCTCCATTGTGTTACTAACAAAACTGTATTTAAATTTAAGTGAAACAAAGGTTTGATATTAAGCAGCAAAAAGGTTGATATTTTTCAAAACTATAACACGCACTATGTTTGTCTTTATTTAAACAAATTGACATCGCATTAACATTCACGGTATTGGCATAATAAGAATTAAGATAACAAACACATGAAGAAATTCCACAACAATTAATGACTCCTTCCTTTTCCAACCACGTGTTTAAAATCACAAATATATTTAAAACATTATAATACTCTAAGCGTTGGCGTTATGAATTATGTACATTTGTTTACTACCTTTAGGCATATTAAGAAAGTTTTTGAGTATTTGATCGAAATTTTGTTAAACACATGACCCAATTCAAACATATCGACAACCGTAATATGACGCTTCTGAACATGAGTGCTGTACGTAAATGAAAACTTTTGAAATAAAATTCGGCAATTTGTAAAAATCAACAAATATCCTCTCTTCCTTTAACTTGAATATCATTACAATCCATGACATCCAATTACGCAATTTAACACTATCATAAAGTAACATCCTTGTTATAGAAATGGGCCAACAAATAAGCTTTATTTATTTAAAGTATTTACACGGAACTAATTTAAATAATAATGCACTCAACGAACAAAATGAGCCCCAGTCAATTGATTTCTGCATAAACCATGTAAAGCGCATTCGCATGAAAACGGATTCGGGAATGTTTCAAATACGTTAAATTGAAAGTAGACATTAGCCATGTTTATTGCAAAATCCTGGCACTTGTATTTTTGTCCTAATACATGTATTATTGAATGCAATGAATATTACAAATTTAAAGTAAAAAAACTATATAACTACCTAAGCATGTATGGTTATCGTTGCTCAAAATGTATCCATCGTAACACGAGCAATTATATGAACCATCCAAATTGTTACATATATGGTCGCAATTATATGTGCTGGTATCATTGCATTCATTTAAATCTGAAAGATAATGTACAACAATTGCATTTCAATACAAAGCATGTTTAAAGATAAATATGATTGATTGATTGTTTAAGATGACCTTCTTTGGACCTGATATAATTATGATAATAAAATGTATTATCTGATTTAAACATTCGCTTTCAAAGTAGCATATTTTTTATAGCAGTAATTAAAGTATTTACTCTTAATAATACATGTACATGTTTTAATGGGTGCTGTAGTTCATGATTGCTTATACATATATAGTCGAGTACCAAAACTGATTTAATTAAACCATTGAAAAACATAAATTGTATGTCGCTAAACGTAACCCACATTTGCGTTTAGTTTTAAACAAGAACAAAAAAATGTTCATAAGATATTTTCATTCCTAATGACCATGTTATACCCAGATTTAATAACCACTGTGCAGCTCTTATTCATTTTAACAAATCATGATAAGTTTTATAATATCTACGAACTTACCAAGACATGTCTGGATTGATAAGCCTGGTATTGGATCATACCACCCATCGGGGCAAGAAGCACACGGACTTCCATCATATGTGTTGTTATTACATTTTTCCGGATTACAGCATTTGTATTCTAGGCAGGGATACGATTGGATTTCACAGAAATCCCCTGTCCAATATTTATTTTTACAGCTGCATTCAGCAGTATCTGAAAGCATCAACATTTTCATAAAATGTATGTTGCATATTTATAACGGATGTAGCCAGTAAAGATGTTTTTGAAACACACACCTCGTTGATGGACTCAGCAGTTTTCTAGACAGCGATTTAATTGCGTGAAATAAAGTGTCAAACCTGAGTTGCAGCGAAGCAGATCAACAGTTTGAAATCTCGAATACTAAGAAACCGAATGCAATGTTCTTATTATTTTTCAAATATTTTGTTTTAATAAGACCACCGAAAAAAATCATTATCACATTTATGTTTACACAATGAACTTACAATTTTAATTTGTTAAATAAATTAAGTTTAATATAATGGTATAATTGCACAATCATATTAATGTGAATAAGGATCATAACTGCAGCAATACTACAGGTTTATACATTTGCTATATAAGTGCATATTACATGCGCATATACAAATTTTATCGGATTTTAACATGTAGTGCAACCTGCGTACATGTAATAATTATATTTATATTTATTTTTAACTTTCATATTCGTGAACATATGTACGATCAATGATTGTGTAAGAATATCAACCAAGTAAACTAATATGGTAAAGTGTTGATGGATTCCATAAGGGAGATATACTTACACTGGGGATCTTCTGCAGATCACAATATTTGGAAAACATAAAATAATATTCTGAGTGTTATTTATGTAAGACAAAACACATACATATGTGTATTATCGAGATTATTGTGTTATGTAATTGGGAACGCAACCAGTTAAACAGATATATTTGGTTTAAAATAAATATTAATAAAAAATGACCATAAAATATACATGTATCTTTGTTAATCAGACTTTTTGAATATATTTGTAACGTTTCAAACAAAAATCTTGCCTTTGTATGAGAATCATGATGATGTATACCATTTCATGATTATACACATAGCTACTGTTTGTAAAGAAATAAAATTTCTAAATCTTACCATCATCTTTGGTTTCGAATCTGCAATCCTCTGGTTCTTCACACCCACAATAAAACAAGTGAACTGCGTGGTCGTCTGTGTTGTTGAACTCGTCATATACAATAAACCGAAGTGTTCTATTTTTGTTCTTTCTTAAAGAAGTCCCAACTTTCCATTTAAAAAATATGCCATCTGAAACAATTTAAGTAACCTAGGGTTAGAGGCATGTGGATATATTGTGTTTTTATAAACAAATGAAATATAGTACGCGTATTTACTGTTTATTCAAACAGTAAAAAATCTGCGCCTTTTTTGTTTGTTTTACCGCAGACCTTTGCACGAAAATTTAATTCAACATTTGCCACATAACACGCTCTGTACTAAATTAAATAATAAACATTGAACAATACTATTTAAACCATAGTTTGCGATACATGTAACACATTGACAGGCACTAACCATTACACAAAATATATGATAATGTATTTCTTTCATCAAACGAGTGAAACAAACAAACCGGTTAGTATCATTTCATTCAGCATTGGTTGGATCTCAAACCGAAGACTGCCCATATTCTCATCCGACGCTTCAGACGATAAATTAAGACTAAACGTGGTGTTCCTATAAATAAGCTTAGTTGAATTCGGCATCGTCTCCAGAAAGTGAGGAGGATTGTTTACTAAAAAATAAGTGTGTGAAGTCCAAAGTTTGTTAAACGATATCAAATATCGTACACGCAAAACATTTGTATGTATAATGAATAAGCGAGTTTTGACTTAGTGTTATCTAAAAGTTGGTTTTAATTTAATCAACACATTTCCGTTTGTCACTTATATGCGTGCGCAATTTAATAAATAAAAATCCATTATGCACACATGTAAACACATGTGGCGTCATAAGGAAATAT